>NC_142098.1:10885714-11037857 GCF_054644295.1 Miniopterus natalensis
TTCTCTCCTGGAACCATCAGAATCGCTCACTAGCCCTGTGGTTCTGCCACCCAGTGTCCATTCACCGCTTTCCATGGTGACTCTCGCAGGAGGCCCTGCTTAGCCCCCACCTCAGCCCGGCTTTCTGTGTTCTAAGTTGCCCGCTCTTCTCGGGGCTCCATGAAAGGGGCATCACCCGGACCTGGCCGGAGTACCTTCTTCTCCAGCCCCAGGGATTGACTCATGGTCATCAGGTGACCCACTCAGACCGATGAGAGGACTCTGACCCCACAGCTGTTCTTCCACTTACAACTGTGCCTCTCGCCACAAAATGTGTGACAACCCACAGAGGGACCATCTGGGAACATTTGTCAAGAAACTTCCATGGCCATAGCTAGTTTGGCTCAGTGGTTAGAGCCTTGGCCTGAGACTGAAATGTCCCGGGTTCAATTCTGGCCAAGGGCACATACCTGGGTTGCAGATTCGATTCCCAGCCCCAGTTGGGGCTCCTGAGGGAGGCAACCAATCGATGTGCCCTCCTCACATCGATGTCTCTCTCTCTCCCCCCCTTCCACTCTCTCTGAAAAGCAATGGAAAAAATATCCCCTAGTGAGGATTAAAAAATGATAATAAAACAAAATAAAAAGAAAGAAACTTCCATGGCTGCTGCTGAGCAGCACACTGTGTTCTGCCTATTCTGCCGGGCACTCAACACTCCCCACCTAGGCCGTCCCCTTCCCACACTGTCTTCTTCAGCTTCGCTTCCCCCCAGTTCTAGTTTTGTGCTTCTGGGAGGTTAGAATAAATGCTTTTCTTCTCTATGAGCCAGTTATTTCTACCTCCTTGCCTTTACTTTGTCTGTGATGATCAACCATTCTTTTCATTAAGAATTTGTGGGGAGTCTAGTCCATGCTATTGTTTAAAAATGAGTAAAGAAGCCCTAGCCCGTTTGGGCATAGAGGGCCTGTGGACTGAAGGGTCCTGGGTTCGATTTCGGTCAAGGGCATGTACTTCGGCTGCAGGCTCAATCCCTGGCCTGCCCAGCCCAGGCTCGTGCGGGAGGCAACCAATCTGTGTGTCTCTCTCACAACGATGCTCCCCCCCTCCCTCTCTCCCTCTCTCCCTCTCTCCCTCCCTCTCTCCCTCTCTCCCTCTCTCCCTCTCTCCCTCTCTCCCTCTCTCCCTCTCTCCCTCTCTCCCTCTTTCCTTCTCTCCCTCTTTCCTTCCACTCTCTCTGAGAAGCAATGGAAAAATATCTTTGGGTGAGGATTTTTTTAAAAATCAATAAAGAAAAAGGAAGAGACATAGAAAATACCTGATTGACTGGGCCACACAGTCAACTTTGTTTGGAACGAGGCGGCCTAAAGTTGGCTTGCTTGGCGCTGGGGGGCTGGCGACTGAATACACTGCGCTCCTGGTCACAGCGTTTACAGGGACATGCAAGTTAACTAAGTTTTGTTTTGCTGAGATGGCACCCCAGGCAGAGCGGCTCCTTCTTGGGCCTAGAAATTTATTTCAATACTGTACTCCAGATGATGCAGAGATAGAGAATAGCTCCAGTTACTGCCAATGTTATACAATTTCATTTTGATGTGTTTAGTCATGAATTTCTTTTATTTCTCTAGTTTAGGATATGCTTGTTTCTTGGGACTATGGATTTATGTTTTTCATCAGTTTGAGAAAATTTTCAGTCATTATTATTTCAAAGATTGCCTTTCCTGCATTCCCTCTAATTTCTGTTTGGAAGACTTTCGTTTGATATTCAATGTATCTTAACCTCTCACACATTCATCTACTTGGCTCTCTGTGCTGTGTAATTTCTTCTGATGTATCTCAATAATTCTGTCTTCAGTTATGTCTAAATGCACTGAGTTTTTCATTTTAATTTTAAGAATTATAATTATTAGAGTTTTCATCTCCAGAAGTTTCATCTTTTGTTTTATTTTTTTCAAATAAACTTTTTTTATTCCTGACACTCTTGTTGTTTGCTTATATTTGTGATTGTGTATTTTATTTTTTTAAACATTTTACAAAGGGCTAGTTTATAGTCTGATTTTGAGAATTCCAATATCTGATACTCTTTCAGGTCTTAATTTATTGTGACAGATTGTATTTTTCAAAAATGACCACAACAAGATTTGCTCCTCTTACAATGTGACTTGACACTATCCACTGAAAGATAAAATAGGAACTATGTTCCTACTTTGATCTGAGCAGGTTTTTGACTGTGGCAGAAATGACGCTGTGTGACTTCCAAGACTAGGTCATAAAAGGCAACACAACTTCATATTTCCCTTAGGATGCTCAGTCTCAGAACTCAACCACCAGGTTGTAAAGAAGCCCAAGTATCTTATAGAGAGGAACTGAGGCCCCCAGCCTGCAGCCTTGACTGAGATTCCAGCCAACTAGCCAGCATCAGGTTGTCAGACGTGCATATAGCAACTTGAAAGTGCACCCTCCGGCCTCAAGTTGAGCTGCTCCTGCTCATAGTACATGGAGCAGAAATAAGATAGCTAGACTGAGTCCTGCACAAATTGCCAATTTGTAAGCAAAATAAAATATTGCAGTTGTTTTAAGCCACCAAGATTATGGATAGTTTATTTTGCAACAGTAAATAACTGGAACAATAGCCTTTTTAATTTAATTTAATTTTTGTTTTTGAGAGAGAGAGTGGAAGGGAAGGAGGGTGGGGGAGAAACATCAGTGTGAGAGATACACGTCGATTGGTTGCCTCTGCTTGGTAGCTTCCTGCACCAGGACCAGGGATTGAACCTGCAACCCAGGTACGCGCCCTTGACCGGGAATGGAACCGGTGACCGTTCAGTGAGAGGGCCCATGCTCTAAACACTGAGCAACACCAGCCAGGGCAGGAGTTCTTATCTTGATTGCAGTGGTGTGTGTGTGTGTACATAAAATCTATACATGTTAAAATTATAAAAAATATTTTTATTGTATAATAATTTTAATAATAAAATTAAAATCTCCCTAGGTGATCTCAATGTGCATCCAAGGTTGAAACATTGATGGGACTTGTAAACCATTTAAAGTTCTTTCTTTTTTCTCAGAAAAATGGGGGCAAGGGTGAGGTGTCCTTGAGATGGGAACCATGCAGGAGGATTCATACATTGAGATTGGTCCAGGGAGTCAAATGCTCATTCGCCTGGAGGTGTCAGAGGGGTGAGACATCACTCTTAGTCTGTTTCATACATTCATTCAACAAATAGTTATAACACCTAATGTGTGCTGCTTGTCCCTGGGGACTGCGGCCTATTAGGAAACCAAACCTGCAGGGAATGGGGAAGGGGTAGTTCAGAGGTTGCAAGGGGAAACCTTGGATGGGCTCAGAAGCAGATGACTCTGAGCCCCGCACTTGACCATAATCTCTGTGCTTGATTCCCTGAACTTGGGGTTCTCATGGGAAAGTTTTGGGGGGTCAGGGTGAGGGGACAGTGTCACTCAGATGCTGCATCTGATCAAAGTCTCCATGTCTGTCACCCTTGGGACTTAGGGTTACCATCACTGATCCACATGGCCTCCTGCGTATCTTTCCCCTCTCCCAGCCCCACTCAGGTTCAGCTTCATCCTTGCACCCTTGTCCCTGCCTCAGCCTCAGCCTCAGCCTCCTCTTTGGCTTCTAGCCTCAGTCTCCTTCTCTGATCTCCTCTCCACTCAGCAGCCAGGGGATCTTCGGAAAGCTTAAATCTGAGAGTCTCTCTTCCCTACCCAAAATCTTCCATGGCTCTCCAGTACACTCGAAGTAAAATCAGCCCTTCATCCCCCAAATGCTCAAGAGATATAACAACCAAATGCAAAGCATGAACCTGGATTGACTCTGTTTTTTTTAAAAAACAACTATAAAAGCCATTTCAGAGACAATTGGGGAAATCTGAACATGAATGAAATATCAGATACTAAGATATTATTGACACTTCTTACATGTGAGAATGGTGGTGTGGAGGGAAATGTTGTTAAGGCATGTGTGCTTATATGTCTGTCATAAGGCCTTTAACTTACTTTCAAATGTTTGGGGGAAACACTGATATTAAAAGACAGTGAAAGCCCGGCCAGGCGTGGCTCAGCGGTTGAGCGTCGACCTAGGATCCAGGCGATTGGGGTTCGATTCCCGGTCAGGGCACATGTGCTGGTTGCGGGCTCGATCCCCAGTCAGGGCTGTGCAGGAGGCAGCTGATCAATGTTTTTCTCTCTTTCCCTCTCCCTCTCTCTCTCACAATCAATAAACTATTTTTAAAAAAAAGAAATCACCAATATCAAGAATAAAAAAGTTATCATTATAAATGCTATAGTCATTAAAAGGACATAAAAAGAATATCATGAATTGTGCCAACAGATTTGACAATTTGATTAAATGACAAGTCTTTGGGAAACAAAAAAAAGTATGAAAGCTGATACAAAATGAAATAGAAAATATAAGGAGCTCCATATTTATTAAAGAAATTGAATTCATGATTAAATACCTCCCCACAAAGAAAACTGCAGGTCCAAATGGCTTTACTGGTGAATTTTATCAAAGATTAAATACTGTAGAATCTTTCAAATTTGAGACAGAAATAAGAGGCATATAAGTTCTAAGATGGGAATTATCTTTCAAAAAGCATTGTTAAGTAAAAAAAAAATTAATGTGCAAAATTATAAGTAATATTTTCTTATGTATATAATAAATAAATGATATGTATAGGTTCATTTTTATGCACAGACTATCTTTGTAAGAATACCCCATTACCTTAAAGGGAGGAAATTGAGAGACTGACATTCAGGAGTGGGAGAAAGACTCATTTGTCACTTTGCCTCCTTTTGTGTTCCTTTATTTTTAAAATAAGAGCTGTGCATGTAATTTTTTAAAAGTTTAAAGACTTTAGCTCAGGTTTTGCTGGATTTATCATCTGAGTCCAGTCACTCAGTTTTGTGAATTGGGTACTAAAGAAAAAACTGTAGAAAGGGGTGGCTAAACTCTTCAGGCCTGGGGTCTAGGAGACAAGGTCATTCAAACCACACTTGGCCACCAGCTCGCTGTGTGACTTCAGGCAGATATCTCTACCTCTCTGAGCCTCTGCTTATAACATCTGTGGTTGGGGGAGGGGGGTTGCTCAGTAAAGGATTAATTTTGCCCAGCTCCTGGGAGGTAACCTCTAAGCCCCTGGAATACCCTGCTCCATGAGTGTCCTGGTTGACCTGGGGGCCTTGCTCTGTGCAGTATCAGCGTGTCCTCTGGAGGGGCTGGAGGCTAAGTTCAGTCATGTGGGAGATCAGCCAAGCCTATGTGACTGACTTCAGTAAAATGCCTGGACACCGAGGCTCATGTGAGCATCCCTGGCTGCAGTGCTCTATGTATGTTGTCACTGTCGCTGAGAGAACCGGGTACTAGTCACTTGATTCTACAGGGAAAGGACAGCTAGACTCTCGTGCCTGGCGTCTCCTGGACCATATGCTCCTCCTTCCTTTTGATACGTTCAATCTGTATCCGTTCAGTGTAATTCACCATAACTGTGAGTAAAAAGCTTTTCTGAGTTCTGTGAGTCCCTCTAGTGAATCATTGAACCTGAGGTGGATTTTGGATCCCCAGACACAGGGATGATTAATGGTATATCCCTCCCAGGGGCACAGGAACCAGTGGGGTTGTGCGTGCCCAGCACGCACTGATCGCAGGCAGCCCTCACTGAGCTCATACTGTGGGCCAGTTTGCGTGAGCCCATGAACTCGAATCTTCCTGACAACTCCGTGAGACCAATAGGTGCTTTTTTTATTCCTACCCTCACCCATGATTAATTTTTTACTTTTTATTGTGAAGTGTATTTTACACTCAGGAGTATAAAATATAGATGTATGGCTTTAACGAATACTTATGCGAGCAACCGTGAATCACCATCACCCTAAGAATAAAGAACATAGCCCGGCATGCGGGGCTCAGGGGCTGAGCATTGACCTAGGATCCAGGAGATCGGGGTTCGATTCCCGGTCAGGCCGGGTTGGGGCTCGATCCCCAGCAGGGAGCGTGCAGGAGGCAGCCGGTCAATGACTCTCATCATTGATGTTTCTATCTCTCTCTTCCTCTCTCTGAAGTCAATGAAAAAAATAAAGGACATAGAAGCCCCCATAAACCCCTACCCAGTGACAGCTCCTCCCACCACCCAAGGTAATCATTTTCTTGCTTTGTCTTCTCTTTATAGCTGGACCACCCATGTATGTGTCCCTAACACTTCATTGCTTCATTTTATTTTCCCTGCTTTCAAGTTTATCGAATGGAACAACAAAGCACGTCCTCTTTGGTGTCTGGCTTCTTTCACTTAACATACGTGTGTGAGATTTACACATGTGGCTGTGTGTGTCACGAGTCTGTTCTTTTCACTGCTGTATAGTATTCCGTTGTATGGATATACCACCATGTATTGATCACTCTGTAGTTGATAGAAGTTGGGTGATTCCCATTCGGAGCTATTGCACACAGTGCTGCTATGAACTTTCCTTCCTGCGCGTATTTCCTGATGCCCATGTTCAAGTTCTCTAGGAACTTGAAACAGCTGGGTTACAGGTTGTATGCTCTTTCAAATTTATTCAATAACGCTGCACTCTTTTTCATTTTAAGATAAAGCGATTGCAACAAGAGATGTCAAGTAACTTGCCCAAGATCTCAAAGCCAAACTGCCTTGAGCCCAGAGATCTTTGCTCCCAGAGCCGAGCTCTCACTCAGGACCCACTGGCATATAGACACCGAATAATTGTGAGCTATTATGCTGAGGGGTTTGAGGGTTGCTATTCGAGGTTTTCCTTTTCCGTCCATGTTATTTTGAACTCTGTCCCCATCAGTTAATAATTAACTGCCCCCCAAGGAGCCTGTGATCCTGAAGATTTGCCTTTCCCTGCCTACTGTCTGGTTAATCAGTCACTGTCCCCAGCTGGTAGCACAGCTGCCTCCAAAGCCCCTTTACCTGGTTGGAAGTGGTGAGGGATTCATGATGTTCCGGACCTGTCCAGTCCTCTACTCCCAGGCTGGCTCCCCAACCCAAGGCTGGCAGCCCCTGAGCTTTGATGGTGGGGCCTTCCACCTCAAGGGCACAGGGGAACTGACGCGGGCATTGCTGGTGCTACGGCTGTGTGCCTGGCCCCCTCTGGTCACCCATGGCCTGGCGGTGAGCAGTGACCTTGGGCACGGGCCTAAGGGCTCCCCAGGGTCTGGCTTTGAGCCCTGGCTCCCTGTCACCCCAGCTCCAGGCCTGGTCTCAGCGACTCCTGGGTTCCCGGTTCTCAGGCGCACTTCTCCGAGCATCCATCTATGGACAGTTTGTGGCTGGTGAGACGGCAGAGGAGGTGAGGGGCTGCGTCCAGCAACTCCAGACCCTAAGCCTCCGGCCCCTGCTGGCAGTGCCCACAGAGGAGGAGCCAGACTCAGCTGTCAAGACTGGGTGAGTGAGCACAGCCACTTCATGGGCAATCACAGTCCACAAGTGCCTAGTCCCTGGCTTGTCATGGGAGTTAGATTAAAAATAAAATTTTAAAAAAGACTGGTTGAGTAGGGGGCCAGGGCCCAGGGAGGCTGGGAGGACGGTGGAAAGGGGTCCGCAGGCTTCGGGACCTGATGCCTGCTGGTTGGGCAGCGAGGCCTGGTATGAGGGGAACCTCAGAGCTATGCTGCGGTGTGTGGACCTGTCACGGAGCCTCCTGGAGACCACTGGCCCAACTGGGAATGTCCTCATGCAGCTGAAGGTGACGGCGCTGACCAGCACTCGGCTCTGTGTAAGGGACTGGCAGGATGTGGGGGGAAGGCGTGGCTGCCCACCGTGTCCCCCTCACCACCCCACCCACATCCCATTCCAGAAGGAGCTAACTTCATGGGTCAGAAGGCCAGAGGCTTCCGTGGAGCTGAGCCCTGAGAGGCTGGCAGAAGCCATGGACTCTGGAAAGGTAAGGACCTCAGGCTGCTGGAAAAATAAATGGCTGCTGGGGAATGTCAGGAGCAGAGTCCCCTGGACTTGGAGGCAGCAGACACCTGCAAGTGGGATGTTCCAACTATTTAACTACCACTACTTTCCAGGTTCAGCACAATTACGATAAATGTGGCTGTAGCCCTGGGGCATGGTTGGAATGGATGGAATAGGGCTCACCTGGGGGCCTAGGAGAGGGGTCTAGGGGAGCTCCTCTGAGCTCTGAGGAGTGATCGAGACAACAGCTTTCTATCAACCAGAAGAAAGTATATCAATATTTTATCAATCGATTCAGTTATGCTAGTGTGTGCTAGCGTGTGAAGTTGTGATTAGACTAATGGGGTTTGATTTAATCATCTGTCCATCCATCCATCCATCCATCCATCCATCCATCCATCCATCCATCCATCCATTCCTTCCTTCATTCCTTTTTATTTTCACATCCTATTTCTGCCTTGCTTACCATTGGCACCCATTCTATCCTGTATAATGTATATCTTTATTATTGTGATATTTTTTTGCCAAGTATGTACTGTTTGGGGGCATATTTTCCCAACATTTCATTATAAAAATTTTCAAACATCGAAAAGTTGAAATAATTTTACAGTGGACACCAATATACCTGCCATTGTTAACATCGAACTATACCTGCTTTAAATCATCTGTCCCTGGCCCGGCCGGTGTGGTTCAGCAGTTGAGCATCGACCTATGATCCAGGAGATCGAGGTTTGATTCCCACTCAGGGCACGTGCCTGGGTTGCGGGCTCGATCCCCAGCTGTGTGATTCATCTCTCCTGGGATGGACACCCTGGTGGCCTCTAAGTCTCTACCACCCTAACCAGTGCTGCAAGGGGCATGTTGATGTTTCCCTTTTGAAACCCTATAACAAGATTGAGTTAGAGGCAGTTACAATTTCCAAGTTACAATTGTATTAATTCCCTAAATGCTTCCAGGTGCTGTGCTAGGGGTGGAGGAGCCGTGACCAAGACAAACAAACTGCCTGCCTTCGAGGCACTCACTTGCTAGGGGGCGGGGAAGGGGGGGTAAGAAACAATAATGAAGACCAATGCCAATATGTAACAACTGAAGGGGGAAATAAGGCTGAGGAAGGGGAAAGGAAAGCCCCAGAGAGGGAGTTGCAAATTTAAACCAGAGAAAAGCTCGTTGAGAAGGGGATATTGGAAGAGATCTGGAGGAGAGGTAAGCGGGCCTCTGCAGGAAGTGTTCCAGGCAGAAGGAACAGCCAGAGCAAAGGCTCAGAGGTGGGAAGGTACCTGGCATGTTCAATAGCAGGGAGGCCAGTGTGCTTGGAGGGCAGAGAGCAAGGCAGAGAGTGGGAGGGGCCAGCCCAGAGGAGCCTAGTGGGCTGCAGTGAGGCCTTGGTATCTGAGGAGGAAACTGAGGTCCTAAGAGACTAATAGGAGGAAACACTATGATGTTTATTGTGAGCTCGCCACTGCTTGGTGAATCCCAGGTCACTTCTCTCTCCGAGCTTCGGTTTCCTCACTGAAAATGGGGCTTGGAATAACGCCTGTCTACTGGGATCATTGTGGAAAGTAAATGAACAAGATAGCATGTGCAGTCACCTACGATCATAATGAAGTAACACCTGTCGAGTAGGATCATTGTACTGGGTGCTTGTTATGTGCTGGCACTGTCCTGCTCTTGTTATGTCCAGGCACATCCCACTTAATAAACCATTTTTATCCACATAACTCCATGAGGAAGCTACTACTATCATCTCCATTTTACAGAGGAGAAAATTGAGGCCCAGAGAGGTTATATGACTTGCTCAAGGCCACACAGTAAGTGGTAAAACCAGGATTCAGACTCAGATTCTGGGCTCTTAACCATTATATTACACTTCAGTAAATTGTATATATGTGATAAAGCAACTTTTCAGATTTCTAAACATTTCTAAACATGTTTCCCTTCCTGGTGGCGGGGGAGAGGAGACAGGCCCTGGAAGAGTGTCCTGAGCTGCTCTCGCCTTCCCTGCTGCCTTCCCCCAGGACTTCCAGGTCTCTGGCCTCAGCACCGAGCAAAACCAGCATCTCCAGGCCTCTCTGAGCCGCTTGCAGCGGGTGGTACAGGTAATGCCTTGCGCCGTGGCCTGGCTGCGCTGCACCTGCTGGGCACCCCTGGGCTCTGACCGTAGCCTCTCTCACCCTCAGCATGCCCGGGCCCAACGCGTGAGGCTCCTGGTGGATGCTGAGTACACCTCGCTGAATCCTGCTCTCTCTCTGCTGGTGGCTTCCCTGGCCTTGCTCTGGAACAGCTCCAGGGAGGGCGGGCCCTGGGTGTGGAACACCTACCAGGCCTATCTGAAGGTGTGTGGTGGGTTCCGGGGAGTTGGCTGGGGTTCCAGCACCCTGACCTGAAGCTGCGCGTGTGCCCTGGCAGGACACCCATGAGCGGCTGAGGCGGGATGCCGAGGCTGCGGATAGGGCCGGCCTGGCCTTCGGAGTGAAGCTGGTACGAGGGGCCTATCTGGACAAGGAGAGGGAGAGGGCTCGGCTTCAAGGGACTGAAGATCCCACTCAGCCCGACTATGAGGCTACCAGTCGGAGGTAGGAATGGGCCAGGCCCTCCTCTGAGACAAATAATAATAACATCTACCGTTAGCGCTCACTGCCCATGATGCTGAGCATCCTGTATGTGTCTACACATCACTCCCTCTTCCTAGGACACCGCCACTTCCCACCTCTGTCCCCTCTTCCCAGTCAGTTCCCCACAAGCAGCCAGTGGGGAACCCAAGTCAAATCATGTCCCTTCTCAGTTTAAAATCCTTCCATGGAGCCCACTGCATCCTCAGAAAACCCCAAATTCTTACAGCAGCCCGCAAGGCCCCATAGGACCTGGTCACTGTCACCTCTCTAACTTTTCTTTCCACTCTTCCCTCACTCACTGCACTCCTTGATGCTCCCAAGCCTTTGCACTCCCTGTCCCACTGCCTAGAATGTTCTCCCTCCGGACAGCCGCATGGCTCAGTCCCTCACCTCCTTCAGTCTTTGTGTGTGGGCACCCTCTCAGGGGACCTTCCCTGACCTACCAATCAAAAGCTAGAACACCTCCTCACCCACCTCTTCCGCGGTATTTTTTTCTCTTTAGCACTTACCAGTAGTTGAGTATAGTTTCATATTAAGTTGCTCACTCTCTGTCTCCCCCACTGGTGTGTGGGCCCAGGAGGGCAGGGGTTTCTGATTTGTTCGGTGCTGAACCTTCAGCGCTTAAAATTGTGCCTGTTGTATGGCCGTGCTCACTCAGTACAGATCTGCTGAATGAATCAACAAACAGCTCCGAGCAGTAGGTACAATGAGGATCATCCCCATTACACACAGGGTGAAACTGAGGCACTGAGAAGTGGAATCACTTATCCAAGGTCACATACCTAGTAAGTGGGAGGGCCAAGATTTGAGCCCAGGCAGACTCACTGTAGAACCTGCACTCTTACCCACCGCAAATCACCCCGTGCTGGGGCAAGAAGTGAGTGAGCTCCTTGGAGCCCCACCCCATCCATGGCTCTGGGAGGAAGGAATTTGTTTCTTTAACACATACTTGCCAACCACCTGATTTAGATCAGGCTGGGTTTTAGACCCTGGTTGCAGTAGCAACCAAGGTGGCCCTAGGTCCTTTCCTCAAGGAGCTTTCAAAGTCTGACTCCATTTCACAGTGGTTCAAGGAGAGGTTTGTACAGCTGCAATGACTTACCCAAGATATCAGGGCAAGTGGTCAAGCCGTGGCTGGAACCTAGGGTTACATCCAAGGCCATGGAGTGTTTCTAGGCAAGTACCATATAATTCACATACCATAAAATTCACCATTTAAAAGTGTACAATTAACTCAGTAGATTTTTTTTTTTTAATTTTAAATATGTCTTTATTGATTCAGAGAGAGGGAGAGAGAGAAACATCAATGAGAAGAGAGTCATTTATCGGCTGCCCCCTGCACGCCCCCTACTGGGGATCGAGCCCACAACAAGGGCATGTGCCCTGACCAGGAATCCAACCACAATCTCCTAGGTCATAGGTCGATGTTCAACCGCTGAGCCACACCAGCCGGGCCATGTACACATTTTTGTGTAAAAATACATTTTCAATTCTCCTGAAAGTTCAATTATCTGGGAGTGGGATTGCAGGGTCACCTGGTAACTTCGTGTTTAAACTTCTGAAGACCTGCCAGATGGTGTTTCAGAGACCTGCACCATTTTTCATTCTTACCAGCACTGTTCCAATTTCTGCACCTCCTCTCTGGCATGGTATTGCTTATATTTTAATATAGATTTTGAAAAATTAATAAACTCACATGGTTCAAAAATCAAAATGATATGAAAATGATTACACTGATATGAAAATGAATACACTGACATATCTCATTTTGACCCAAATCTCCATCTAATCATGAGTCTCCTTGGCCCCGCAGGTAACCCCTTTTGTTAGTTTCTTCCATGTGTTTCCTAAGTTCCTTTACGCACAGAG
Source organism: Miniopterus natalensis (assembly GCF_054644295.1). Classification (NCBI taxonomy): domain Eukaryota; kingdom Metazoa; phylum Chordata; class Mammalia; order Chiroptera; family Miniopteridae; genus Miniopterus; species Miniopterus natalensis. The sequence continues at coordinate 10,898,109 of NC_142098.1, forward strand.
AGGCCAACACAAAGGCTTTGTATTTGCAAAAGGCATCGTGTCTACATACTGCTCCTTGCTTTTCCACTCAACTGCGTATCTCAAAGGTAAAACAGTCTGGTAATAACGAGCCCAGGCCTTGGAGCATCAGACAGCCGGGGTTCAAATCCCAGCTAGGCCACTTCTAGCTCTGTGGCCTGGGGTCAAGAGGCTTAACCTCTTTCAGCTTCAATCTCTCCCTCTGTAAAATGGGGTAATCAGAACGTCCACCTCACAGGTTGACTTGAGAGTGAGATGAGTGAATATGCGTGTCAGGTGGGGTAAAGGAGACTTAGCGAAGGGACTAAATGATTAGAGTGCGGGCAAGGTCCGAAGAACCCACAGGGGATGTGGGTTCCCAGGAACCCACAAAAGTGGGAAGCTGTTATGACCCTTGTGCTATAGGTGAGGAGGGAGGGCCACACTGAAGAAGGTGTGGCCACACATAGGACAGTCAGGGTGGACCAGGGAGGGGACTAAGGGACAAAACACCTGAGCTACCTTTCCTTCTGATCTCTCACCTCCTGATCTCCTGCCCATGACTCCATGGGTGACACAGGACATAAAAGCAAAGCTCAGGTCTGGAGGGCAATGGAAAATAACCCGCATAGCCTGTGAAGGCCGTAGGCTGGCACCTGGCCTATGGCGGCTGAGGAAACGTTTGCCAGGCTTTTTACCTTTCTGTGTCTGTACCCAGAGCGTCCGTGTTCTTTTTACAGCTGCATGGCCCTCCACTGTCCTCCATGTGCCATCGGTCATCTAGCCAGTCCCCTACTTACAGACGTGTGGGTTGTGGCTAATCTTGTTCTGTAGACGATGCTGCAGTGAATGACCCTGAGAAAGTGTCATCTGCGCGTGGTGTGGCCCTTTGTCGTGAGACTGCCACTGTGCAAAGGCTCCCCGTACATCTTCATCTCACTCACCCTCTCAGTGTCACTGTTCGGTGAACTCGCATTGTTACAAGGCGGGAAAGAGGCTCAGAGAAGGGATGCTCCTTGCAGTGGGTCCGGGTAGAAGTGGGATATTTTATGACCAGAATCCTTGCCCTTAGGCACCCCAAGTCCCAAGGACAGAAATGCCCAGTCCCTGAGGCCTGACCCTTGCTCACCAGGTACCATAGCTGAACGGATCAACTGTCTTCAGTTACAGACGCTGTCTGGAGCTGATGCTGACCCATGTGTCCCACCGTGGCCCCATGTGCCACCTCATGGTGGCTTCCCACAATGAGGAATCTGTTCACCAGGCAACCAAACGGTATGAGGTGGGGACCTCCCTTCCTCTCCCTCACTCACATGCCAGGGATGGGTAGAGGGTGGTAGACATGGAACAAGGGGAGGAGCAGTTTGGAGAAAGGAGGTTCAGAGGAATTCTGGGAAGGGTATTAAAAACATTTAACCCCTGCTATATGTGTAGGTCTGTAGGCCCCAGCTGAATGAGGCATCACCCCTTATTTGTTGGGGCATGGGGAAGTCTGAGGGTGTCAGGAAAGGAGTTGGGACTCACTGGGGAGCTTTCAGGGACCTCAGAGCTGTGGTATTTATCATTAAGTTGAGAAGTATTTCGATATTTAAATAACTGGAATAACCCAATGGGTACCTAATGGCTGACTTTCAGCCCTGGATCCCGCCATTGTCTGGATTGGTGATGTGGCCTTTTCTGCAGCATGTGGGAGCTGGGCATTCCTCCGGACGGGCCTGTCTGTTTTGGACAACTTCTGGGAATGTGTGACCACGTCTCCCTGGCATTGGGTATGGCCCAATCCCCCGCCGCCACCACCATGCCCATCCAGCCCTGGGCCTCCTTCCTTCTCCGCCAGGTCCCCTCTCACATTTTCAACCAATGCCCGGCCATGCTCCTGTCTAGAACCTGCAGGCGGCCCAGTCTCCAGACCCTTCTAGAGAGACCTGTTGCTCCAGTGTCTAAAGGCCTTGCAGGCCCTGGTCTCTGCGCCTGCTGTCTGCTGTTTTGCTGTCCTATTTCCTATGTGCTTCGTTACCTTTCCCGCATTGCTCCCCAGGGACTGAGTCCAGAAAGTTTATGTTTTCCTCTGCCATTGTACCCTAAATTCATAGCTTTAGGTATCTTGAGACATCCCAGGTATGCAAATTTAGACTGCAAATATGTAAGGGACTTACTCACGGCCACAGCCTCTCAGGGATGGATTTTTCTGATGATTTACCTGCTCTGCTATGATCAAGGCCACTCCCTGGGAGTGGGGGACTCCTACTCTGAGGGTGTACACTTTTGCGTTCCAACTTAATGTGGGGGCGTTCTTCTTTACACCTCCACCCCACTCAGACTCTGGGCCTCATTTTCTGTAGCCCCTGGGCTCTGTGAAGTCATCAACTAGCAGCTCAATTTTGCCTTCAGGGCAGAGGAGCTTCTTGTGCATCCCTCCCTCTCTGGTTCTCACTGTCTCTTAATTCTTGGATTAGTAAATTCTTTATTCTCTTGGCAGTATTTTAATAACTTGAAGATTTTTTAGATGTAGACTCCAGAATTTTCAGTTTTCCAGCCGGAAATTTTGTCTAACCCTCTAGTCTGCCATGTTCTCAGAACTGGAAATCCCTTTTCCCGATGGGGCCTAGGGGAACCTCTCTCCGCGCATGAGCCCACATCCTGCCAACACTCTCCCTACAGGGCAGGCCGGCTATGCTGTGTATAAGTCAATCCCCTACGGCTCCCTGGAGGAAGTGATCCCCTACCTGATCCGGAGGGCCCAGGAGAACCGGAGTGTGCTGCGGGGTTCCCGCAGGGAATGGGAGCTGCTCAGTCAAGAACTTCGGAGGAGGCTACTGGGGCGGAGCCTGAGGGGACCCTATTAGCATCCCCAGGGGTTATGTGGTCAATAAAGGTCCTGAGCTATCGCCTAAGCCGCTGCCTTGCTCTGAAGCTGCCTCTTTGGAGAAGGGCTAATCTGAACCTCAGCCAGCCCAGCTAGGGTGCTCTGCAGCTTGGGAGGCCTTTAGGTAATCCTGGAGCAGAGCAAGGGCATTGATCAGAGACTAATGAAACTTCCCCTACCCTGAGCAGTCTATCCTGCGATGCGCCTGGAACTTCCTTCACTGCAGTGGATGCCCGGATGAAGAGCAGACACTGGGGCACTAAAGTCAAGAGGCTGGGCTAAGGCCACAAGTGCAGGAAGAGACGGGGGAAGGGGCAAACCACTTTCTCACTTGATGCCATTTTCTGAGGCGCCTTCTGAGCTAGACTGTGAGGTGAACAAAGCTGGGGACACAACAGAGCCAAAGACAACCCCAGGCCTGGCCTCACAGGGCTCTTAGTCCAGTAGGGGTAGACAGACTCATCTTCAGATGGCGACAGCCCAGAGTGGTCAGGCTGTGATGGGGAAGCCCACGCAGGACATCAGGGTGATGCTGAGGGAAGCTGTAAAAAGCCAGCAGAGACACCCGATAATAAAGAGAGCTTCCCAGAGTACGCATAAGAATAGCCAGGTGAACATTGAGAAGAGCATTCAGAGGCAAGGGCGTGTGCACACGGAGCTGTGAAACAGACGGGGCAGTGGAGACGCGGACGGAGGGTGGGCAGGGCCAGATGATGCAGTTTTAGACGCCAGGCTGCAGGGCTTAGACCTGGCCCCAAGGGCACTGGGGAGTCAGAAGCTTTTCAAATGGGAGGGACAGTCAGGCTTGGCTTTAAAAAAATCCCCTTGGCTGTCATGTGCTGGGTGGACCAGGGTGGGGAGATAAGCTGGGAGCCCAGGGGAACCTGGAATAGGGAATCCCCCCCAGGACTGGGCCAGGGGAAAGAGGGAGGGACATGGGACTGCTAGGCTGGATGGGAAGGAGATGCTCAGGGCAAGGCCTAGGGTTCCAGCTTGAAGAGGGAACAGTGGGGTCAATCCTGAGATAGGGATCCAGGAGGAAATGCAGTTTGGGGAAGATACTGAGGCCAGCGTGTGACCTGGTGAGTATGAAGGCCCAGGGGCTGTCCAGGAGGAGGAGTCTAGGACACCATGGGGCCCCAGCCTTGGGGCAAAGAGGAGAGGCTGAGGCAGGGGCAGGAGAGGAAACAGCCCATGGGGGTGGGTGAGAAGTATGCAAAGAAGACAATCAGGGACCAGGAAGGCCAGCCACCCAAACAAGTCCTGAAGCCCTGGGTTGAGGCGGTAAGAAGGGCTAACTGTAGGGAGCGGCTGACAGCCCTGGGGCAGACACCAGCCTCTTCTCTGTGGCCACCTCAGAGCCCTAGGGGGAGGGAAGCCTCTCACTGCAGAGAGCCTACTGCACAAGCGCAAACGTGGCAGGAAGCCACTGTGCCTAGGGCTCCTGCCCAAATCGCCAGAGCTGGTGCTCCAAGGTCGCGTGGCAGTCACGTGGTGATCAGTGTTGGAGCCCAAAAGTAGGTGCTAAGCCTGCTGGACCCCGGTCTGGGCCCCAGAACCCTCTTAGAGCTTACTGGGTCCTCAGCTCCCCACCAGCCCCTGCTCCTGGCCTGCTGACCCTGTCCTCAGGCCGCCCCTTTCCTCCTCACCCCTCCTGCTGTCCTCGCTGCCCCTCAGCTGTCTAGGCAGATGGGGAGAACCCTGCTGGGAAGACGGGGCTCTTCCTCTCAGCGCTGCTGGGCCCCAGCTCTGCTGGCCTTTGGGGCGACCCAAGCCGGTGAGCGAACAGGTGGTGAAGCCCCACACTCCCAGGGCCCTGAGCCTGAGCCCCAGAGAGCCAGGGCTTTCTTTCCCAGAGGCTTCTCTCCCTCACAACCCCTCCCATTCCCTGATGACCCTCCTGCCCCCGGTGACCCCTCTTGTCCTCTCACTTAACCCCCTCTTGTCCTCCGTGACTATTCCCATTGTCCTGGTCCTCCCATGCTCACATCCTCCTCCCATCCTCTCCAAGACCCCACTGTGTCCCCAGCTATCCCTCCTGTCCCGACACCCACCTCCCACGTTCCCAGTGACGCCTTTCCCGCGCAGTGCTCCCACCCTGCCACCTCTTGCCTCTGTCTCGTCTTTCCTAAGCCGTTCCTGCTCTCCTTGTTCTGCTGCAGCTGCTGCCTTGATGGCGGCGCAGCTGTACTCGCAGATGCCTTCTTGGGCCGCAGCCTGGTGGCGCTGCACCTGCTGCAGGTGGGGAGTGACCAGTGTCTGCATGACCAGCAGCGTCACGCTCCTTGGGACTGGCAGAGCAGGGTGGTGCCAAGCAGAGCCAAGAGGTAAACATCGGCCACCTTCACCCTACCTCCCCCCACATGCCCCTCCTCCAGGTGCTGGAGCTGTTCCAACAATGCTGTGCCCACATATCAGCACTAGGGCACTGCTGGCAGTTGGCACTCACTGCATCCCTGGGCCAACTGCAGGCCTGCTCTGGACATAGCCTATGTGGCTCCCTGTCCTTGCTGCAGCTGGTGCAGGCAGACAGGTAACTGTCCACACTGTGAAGCCCACCCACCCACCGCTCCCAGCTACCCCAGACTTACCCTCAGATTGGTCCTCTACCCCAAGGTAGTAAGGCCAGAGCAGATCAGGGAGCACCCCAAATCCCAGCCTTCAGGTTCAGCCAGGTAAGCTGGAGAGGTTGGGGAACAGGAAGCACCCCTGTCCTCTTCATGCCTCATAGCTCTGTTCCCTTCCCCAGGTGAGCAGCCTGAGGCCACTGGGGCTGGTAGCAGGCATAGCCCTCTGGACCCCAAGGAGCTGCTGCCAGCCTAAATCAGGGGAGCCCTACTGTACCCACGAGAGCAGCTCTCACACACTATGGTCAAGTGAGAGACAGCCCCTCTCACCCCTGCCTGGCTGTCCAGCAGAGAGCTCTGGGAGAGTCCAGATCTCTGCTCCCCTCGCTGGGAAAACCCCTTTGTCTCAGATGTAGGCTCTCTCCCCTCCCCACCTCCGGCCTCCTGTGGAGGGGCCATCAGTCACCCTGTGGCAGCCTAAGGCTCCTGATCCTCAGCACTGTAGGTATGCCACCTCACCCTTCTCCCCAGGCCAGCCTGGTCTCCTGCCTGCCCCCAACTCAAGTATTTATACACAGAAGACCAGGGAGTGTGGCAATGGCCATGGCTACAGTCTTCACCTTGGATCAACACCTGGCATGGAGCCCTCTTACTGAAGTGACCCCCACCACTGAATAGTGAGCACCCAGTTCTGTGTGTTGTGTCTCGTAGGCTGCAGAGAGGAGGTGGGTGTACCACGAACAGGGTGCAAACTGGGTGCTGGCTCTCTGGCAGCCAGGCTGCTTCTCTCCTGACAGTCGCTGGTATAGATCAGCAGCCCCTGGCACATGGTGATCTGTGCCCAGGGGCGGCCTCTACCCCATGCAGATTGGGGCCCCTTTGTGAGTGGCTTGCTTTCCTCCCACCGAGCACCCTGTGCCACCTCGACCTGCTGCTGCTGAGGCACCAAGCCCCTCAGCAGACCTGTTGGGGCTGCACCTTCTCTTCCATACCATGTGGCTGGGCTCCCTGCATGTGGTTCTGCACCCCCAGAGACCGCCGAGAGGCAGCCCTGCCCTGTGCCAGGCCTGCTGCCCACCCACCTGCTGCTGCAGGGACTGGAGGCCCTGTTGCTTCTGCAGGTCCCTTGGCATGTCATGGCCTCTCGGCTTGCAGGCTGTGCAGCTGGTGCGGCCAGGCCTGGCCCAAGCAGGCAGCCTGGAGCATGGGTGCCCACTGCACCAGTGCTGGCTGCAGCCCAGGTGAGTACCTGTCTACCTGCCTGCCCAGTGTCTCTGTCTAGTGACCAATAGCTTAGCAGGCCCTTCAGCCTCCGCAGGTCTCAGCAGGACTACCCCTGGGGAAGCTTAGGCCCAAGGCTGCCCCCACCTCCCAAACTGTACCCATGGCTGCCACTTGAGCTCATCGGCAGTGATTGCCTGCCACCACCTCAGATCTCTACAGCTTCTGCATCCTAACCCAGGAGGTCTTCACTGGTCAGTGACCCTGCACCCTCCCCTATTGAGTTACCCTGCCTGTCTGGTTCCTCTAATCATGCTTCCTCACAGGAGAGCTGCCCTGGGCTGGAAAAGAGGAGCCTGAGGTAAAGGCTAAACTGGAGGCAGGCAAGAGAGCCTGGCCTCAGAACCCCCCATGCCAGCCCCCTGCAAGGCCTTGGTTCGGGCTGGGCTGAGCCAAGAGCCTGCTGACCGCTGGGCAGCCTGCCGAATACCTGACACCTGCTGTGGGAGGCCACGGCCCAAGTACAAGGGCAGGTTGGCAGGGGTGGGCAGTAGCCAGGGAACCTTAGGCAGGGCTCATGTCTCCATAGGCAGCTTCCTTTCCACAGGACTTGGCTCTTTAGCTCTCCAGTGGGTTGGATCACACTGTGCCCTGCACCCCACGGTTCCCCCCAGGTGAGAGGCAAGGAGGGGTGGCAGCAGGTGCTGGGCATAGCTCAGCTGTACTGCCCCAATTCCAACCAACTGGTTTGTACCCCTAGTGACACTGTACTATGAGCTGGCTCCCAGAGGCAAGACTACACCCAGGCCTGTGCCCCCTGTGATGTCCCAAGGTCCCTTCCCATCCCGGGTAGGAGCCAGGGCAGAGATGTGGGAAATCAAGGGAGCTGTGGGGCCACCCATGCCAACTCCCTGCCATCGCTCTCTGCAGGCCCTGGAGACCCCTGAGGTCACAGGCCACAGCAGAGTCCAGAGGGGCTCAGCCTGGGACGCAGGCAGGAGCTTGACTCTAAGCAGCAACCAGGCCACAGCCCCACAGTCAGGGTCAGCCTGCACCACTGCCTGGAACCTGGCTCAACAGTGTGGATATCCCCAAAGCCCTGTGTGACCATTCAATCCCTAACTTGTGACCCTTCCCCCCAGTTGTCACCAACCCGTTTCTCTGGCTGCCTCTCCTTTGAAAAGGGACCCCTTCCTGGGACTCCCAACTGTCCCCTCACTGACCTGTGAGCCCTGACCAACCTTGCTTCCCTCAGGGCTCTGCCCTGCTCTCCAGCCTTCAGAACTCAGCCTTCCTGCTTGGGGAGCCAGGACTCTGTGGTGTAGCTTGAGAGGAAGCTCTCGGCTAAAATCCCAGTTCCGCAGGGGCTTTGGCAGCACGGGACTGCCCTGCTGGACTCCCAGCCCTGGGAGCCCACCCCCTGCCTGCTGACCCACAGGGAGGCTTCCCATACCCTGGAGGCTGCTGGCAGAGGCCACCAGGGCAGGTGAAGCAGGAGACCCTGCGACCATGCCTTGCTTCCCTCACCCGACGCCCACCCCCAGGCCTACCCTGAGCTCCATGGCTACTGGGTGGCAGCTCCAGTCTTTTTCCCTACAGGTGGCCAGCCCTGAGTGGAGAGGAGGTCCCTTCTCCAGCCTGCAGAAGTGAGAAATGGGCCCTGGTGGGAGGGCCCCTTCCTCATACCTGGGTAATCCTCAGGCCATCCTTACCCCACTGCTCCACAGGATGGATCTACTGGAGATTATAGCAGAGCTTCAAGTTGGCATCCAAACTAAGACAGGCCCAGCTTCAACCCCACTTCTGACAGATTCTTAGGACATCCATGGCCCCCTCTGCAGTTAGTGCCCCTAAGAGCTCTCAGGAGGGACTCTCCATTCAGTGCCCGCAGAAGTGAAATGATAAAACAGCCCATTGCCTCTTTATTCACTGAGCGTAGTCCCAGCATGGCACGAGCAGCCACATTTTCACCATTTTTATTCATTAATTTTGTCAGATGGTTTAGTGGGGCATGTGGGAGATGGGCAGGAGCTGTCCCCCCACCCCTGTGCACAGGTGAGGACATGCTGGGGGCTCCTGGAAGGAGAGGGAGGACAGTGTCAGCCTAGCCCTCAGGTTTGTGTGAGAGCCCCGGTGGAGGTTGATGGGGGGATAGGTGGGCTCTTCAGCCTGGGGTAGGGAAACCATACAGGTTAGGGACCCACATCAGAAGCAAGTTACAAAGTTAGAAACCTGGGATAGGGGTTGGGAGCTCAAGAAAATACAAAACAAGGGATCAGGTTGGGCCAAGATCAATGAGGCAGAAGGGAAGGGAGAAATGTCTCAGCTCTGGCTCAGCAGTAGCTCCGGGTCTGGCCCTCAGAGTGGAGCGACCAGCTGGGAGTGGGGTAAGGGGGTGGGGGACCAGCCCCCTCCCTTCCTTGGCCCCCATTCCTATACAAGGACCCTCGGTGGAGCTCACCTCCCCGCCCATAGACTGGTGGGGCTGCCCTATAGAACAGGAGAGGCTCAGGAGGGCCCCAGGGCCCAGGCACCCTGTGAGGGGTGTGGGGTTCCCAGGAGGCCCTCTGTTTCTGGGGGAGGCGGGGAGCTGCAGGGCCAGGATCTGAACGGCTATGAGGATGGGCAGGAGGGGAAGAGGAGCTGGAAGAGGTGGATGAGGGGCCCCTGGGACCTAAGGCTAGGTTGACATAGAGGGGCTCGGGCCGAGTGGGGCATCGGGCAGGGTGCCGAAGGGCTGAATAGCCCAGGTGGTTATGGGGAAAGCAGGAGGGGGGCGGGTAGCTGAGTAGGAAGTTGGGAGACCTGTGGAGCGGTGGTGACTGGCCGAGCAGGCCGTAAGAGGCGTGGAGCCTGTCTGGGGGCATGGAGTGAAAGGGGCTCCAGGACTGGGTGGGGCCAGAGTAAGGGGCCCCCTCCCCAGGCTCAATCTCATAGTACAGGTTCTCTCCCCTGTCAAGTGGTGCAGGGGGACCCAGGGGGCTCCTCCAGACTGGGGTTGGGGAGCTGGGCTGGAAAGATGAGGATGCCAGTGGGTACAAGCCTGGTTTGGGGACCCCAAGAAAGGGTGGCACACACTCCTGGGGAGCCGAGGAGAAACAGCTGGGCGTTCTCACAGAAGAAAGAACCTGTGAGGAGACAGAACATGGGAACTGGGCGGGGGTCCCTGGCACACCCCTGAAGGCCCCACCCATCCCGAGCTGGGCACTGACCTGGGCAGAGCCTCTGCGTCCCCTCCTTGAGATCCCCATGGGCCGCTGGCTCCTCACCAGGCTCCCAACACTTTGTTGCCTTGGCAGGGAGGGTGGGGGCCCTGGAGCCCAGACACCAGGGTGGGCTAGGGAGGGGGGGCGTGGCCCACTCCCTGAGGTCCCTAGGGGCTCACCGCCCACCTCCAGGGACAGTGAGCAGTAGAAAGGGGAGTGGGGAGCAGACGGGGTGCTCCCATGTTCCTGTTGGCTCTGTCTCTGGGCCACCTGCTGAGCCCGCTCAGCCAGGGCCAGGGCCATGAGGCGTGCTGGGTTCTTGGGGGGTGGAGGTGGGGCCCCCCCAGGGCGCAGGAGGGACAGGGGTGGGGGCAGCAGCGGTGAATCCGTGACAGGCCCTACACAGAGAGGAATGGGAAGGGTGTCAGCCAGGTCTTGGCGCAGCCTCAGGGTGTGTTTGGGTGTTGGATGGGTTAAGTAGGACTCACCACGCTGCCCTTGGGCTTCCCGGGGACCAGGTGGTGTCAGGTTGCTGCAGACCTCCTGTTGGCAGGTGTCACTCAGCTGGGCCTCAGCTCCATGTGGCAGCAGGGGGATGAGATGGGGGCCCAGGCCAGGGCTGGGGCTGAGTGCTGTTGTTTGGGTGACCGAGGCAGGTTTTCCCCCAGCCCCCAGCAGCTCCAGGACAGCAGGTGGCACTGATACAGCCAAGGGCTCTGAGATGTCCAGGGCAGCGGATGAGGCAGGGCTGGTGGGCCCATGGGACGAAAGGGCCTCAGGGGTTGCCCTGGGTGGGAAGGCAGAAGCAGGGGCTGGGGGTGCCGGGCTGGCAGGAGGTGCAGGGTCCCCTGGGGTAGGGCTGCTGCAGCGAAAGGTAAGGGGATCAAAGTCGAGTCCTCGGAGCCCCTCCAGGCAGTGGGGTGGGCTGAAGTCCAGATCATCACCGTCATCTAGCCAGGCAGAGGTTCGGTGAGAGGGGGAACCGGAGAGTGGCCCGAGCCCAGCTGCTGAGGAGGAGGAGGGTGAGGAGGAAGAGGAGGAGGCGGACTCGGAGGATGACAGGCTCTCGCAGGAGCCAGCAGGTGCTGGGCCCACGGGGAAAGCGTCGCTGCTGGAGTGGGGTCGCCGCAGCCGGTTCAGCCTCTGGAGGCCTGGAAGGGTGGGGGGTGGGGGGCAGTTAGGGGTCAGGACTCAAAACTTTACACACCCATACGTCAATGAGAACAGGGCAGGCAGCCCAGGAAGCTGGGGAAGCAACAGGCAGAGGCACTCCCCTGGACAGGGCCGCAACGGCTGTGAATCCGGGGAGAGCTGCTCAGACTCACTGTGACAAAGGAAATTAATGGCAAGTCCCTGAGGGGAACCATCCCAGACCCAAAGGCCAGCATAAAGTCTGATAACCCCACGGGCTGTGGGCACGAGACCAACAGGATCCTAAACAAGGCTGCTGGGAGCACAGGCTGGGGCGACTACGCTGGGAAACAACTGGGCCTTTTCTTGTTCAGTTGAACACAAGTGTACCCTAGAGTATGCACCTGCATGGGATAAAACCTTAAAAACGAGGCTGGTGACCATGGAATTTAGAGGATGCCTCTGGTGGGGAGGCAGCAGGCAGGAGAGGGGAGGAGCTTGCAGGTAAGGCAGGGGGCTCTTTTAGTTCTGGCCAGTGGGTACATGGGTGTTCATCATATTGTTTACATTTTTTTCCAAAGGAATGAGTCAGACTGTTTGAAAGGACCCCGTATGGACCAATGATCACAGTGTGTCATGAACTGAGAGTGATGCTTTATCCAGCTCATAATATGCAATGTCCAAATTAAAACTAAAAAACCCCAAGACCCCCCAAACTGAAGGACAGCATTTGGAGGCCAACTCGGGGCCTCAGTTCCTCCCAGCTCCACCCAGCACGGGCCAGGCCACCCTGAGCTCACCAGCCCCGCTGGCCTGCGATGACAGAGACTCCTCGCTCTTGGCAGATCTCAGTGTGACTGTGTCAGGTCGGCTGCCTGCAAGGAGAGTAGCAGGGTCTCAGGGGCGCTCCAGAGTGCCTCTCCCACCACCATGGTGACCGCCCGACCTCTGACCTGAAGGCTGCGGTGGGGCGCGCGTGCCCCCCAGCCAGGGAAGAGGCTTCTTTCGGGGGATGCTAGGGCCCCGGCCCAGTGCAAAGAAAGTCTTCCAGCTGCTACCCCCTGGCTTCCGCTGTTTCTCGCCTCTTTCCCCTTTCCTCCTGGGGTTCAGGTGAGACACAGGAGGCAGTCTGAGTAGCTGGGACCTCGAGGCTAGCCCCTCCTCTCCCAGGCATCCCGCGCACCTTTCCACAGGTGAAGCTGAGGCCTTGGGAGCTGTGGATTCAGTGGGTGTCCCCAGTCGGCCCTGGGTGCGAGCCTGGGCTTCCTCCAGCGTCAGCAGGCGGGTGGAGGGGCCACTGCCCGCAAGGGACTTGGGCCTGGGGAGGAGGCAGCGGCCTGGGGAGTTGGGAAAGTGGGCAGCTATCAGCCCAGGGGACATTCAAGGCCACAGGCAAAGCCAAGCGCTACTGCCCAAGCCCCGACCCCAAAGCGTGCCCCCCAACCCCGGGCTGGCAAGGCAGGGGACTAGAGAGGACCAGGCGGGAATGGGCGGGCAGCAGGCAGGTGAGCAGAAATGAGGCAGAACCAGCTGATGAGGCAGCTCCCAGCAGCCAGCGAAGGCAGTGGCTCTGGCTTCAGTTACCTCGGGCCAGAGGGCCCTCCGATGTGCTGAATCCTGATTGGGCTGGGGTCCGGGGCAGGGTGGGGAGTCTGGGTGGGGCCTGGGCAGGGTCAAGTCTGGGGACCTCCCACCTCCTCCCAGGTGGACCCCTGGCGCCTAGCACCCCCAGGAGCTACAGGGGGTGAAGGAAGAACGATGTCCAGGCCAAGAAGTGGGGATCCTGAGCGTAGGAGCTGAAATGAGAAGGGTGGGGAGGGGAGGGAGAGGCCGGGGCGGGGTCCTCAAGGAGCCAGGAGGGAGGTCCAGCTTCAGTGGGTAGGGACAGGGCTGGGAGCCCACCTACCCTCCCACTGCAGCCCTGACAATAAGGCAGTAGCCAGGACATCAGGAGATGGGACGAGCATACCTGCAGGGTCGAGGCCAGCAGAAGTGAAGGTGTCACTGAACAGGACATCCACGTGGGTGAGCAGGAATTCCACCACCACCGACTGCACCCGCACCTCCCGGAAGGCTGCTGCCCCACCCAGCCCCACTGACTCCAGCTCCATGGACCTGAATGGGAGGAGGGAGAGGGAGGTCAGGTGCCCTGAGCCACAGCGGGGGTGGGGGGTGTTTAGGTGGAAAGCCCAAGGAAGCAATGACCATCATTCAACACCTCTGACTTCATCAAACTGATCACATCTAGAACTGGATTCACAACCTTTCCCCAAACCTGCTCCCTCATCACCTTCCCCATCTCAGTCAACGCAGTTCTTCAGTGGTTCAGGCAAGATACCTTGGAACTGTCCTTGGCTTCTCTCTTTCCCTTACACCCACATCCAATCTGCTCCACCCACAAAATCTGTCCAGAATCTAAACTCTTCTCCCCCTCCACTGCCCCATCCTGGCCCAGCCCCCATCTCTCCCTCCTGGACATCACAGCCACCTCCTCCCTGGTCTCCTGCTCCCATCCCCACCCCCACAGTCTGCTTCTCATGCACAGCTGGAGGGAGCTGTGAGCACCTGAGTCATATCAGGGCCCTCCTGGCTCAGAGTCCTCTCCTGGCTGCACCTCACTCCTGGTGAAAAGCAAAGTCCTCATGTGACAGAACCCATAAGTAACTCCTTCTTTCTCTGGTCTCCCCATCACCTAGCTGACCTCATCATCTCCCCCTCAACCCCTTAGTCACTCACTCACTCAGCTCCAGCCACAATGGCCTCGCTACTGTTCCTCCTGACCTAGCCCCAGGACCTTTGCACTTACTGTTCCTGCTGCCTAGTTTGCTATTCCCCAGAAATTCACATGGCTCCATCTCTCACCTACAGATCTTGACTCATATGTTACCTTCGAAGAGGAGCCTTCCTCATCCACCTTGTTAAAAACTGTAAACCATCTCTATTCCGGGTCTGTCTTTGTTTCTTCCCCCCCTAGTTCTTACACTCACCATCTGATGGACCACCTATTTTATTTAGGACAGAGAGCTTGCCTATTTCAGTCACCATCAAGTCCTCTGGGGCATACTGTGCTGCTGGCTACAGAAGACTTTTTACTGAAGCCTTCCCTGACAATGCACATTCCAAAATGCCACGGCTGTGCATGCCCTTCCTCGCTTCATCATCTTTCTCCTTGCCACTCATACCATCAGACCACGCTCTGTATTTTCTTCTTGCCAGTTCAGTGTCCATCTCCCCCAGAGAATGTGAGCCCAGGAGCGCAAGGCCTTGCTCACTACTCTGTCCCCAGTGCTGAGAATAGGAGCTGGCACACTGAAGATACTTAATAAATATATGTTAAATGAAATGAACAAGAGAACCAAAGTTGGGTAGGGGAGACTTGGGGCTCAGCCCATGGGAAGGAGCTGTGAGTGACAAGCTGGTGAGCTGCCAGCTTACCGTAGCAGGTTGGGCGCCCAGACAATGGCCAGGTTGCGGGCATGCATGCTGGTGTTGGCACTGTGTCTTGCCATGCGGGCCAAGTGCCTCAGCAGGTACTCCAGGGTCCTGGGGATGGGAGTGGAGGGGGACGTCTGAGCCTCAACTCCTTTGTGAGCCACCAAAGCCCCTCCCTACCCTTCCTGGTTTACCTATAATGTGGCGGGGGCAGCTGCTGGATCACATCGTGGACACGCACCAGGCGTTCCTCCTCCCCAGGCACTGACATGGCCTCCTGAGATTGTGCACAGGCATGATGGGGGCTGGGCCCGATGCACCCCAGCACCCTCCAACCTCACCATCTCCTTTACTCACGCTGAACTTCCCGTAGAGCTGATATGTGAGCAGGGGGTTGGGCAGCTCTCGGAAGTAGAGCTTGCAGAGAGAAGACACACTGTGGATGTCCTGTAGGAAGGTGGGGCCAGACAGCTCAGGGATCCTCTCACTGTCAAACTCATGCCTGAGGCCACCAGGTCAAAGAGGAGAAAGACTCTGTCAGAGCTGGCCTACCTGGCGGTGCGCCCCGCACCCCCGCACTGTCCACAGATGGATGCAACCCTCTTCCTGCACTGTGCTCTTCAAAGGCAGACTTACTTCATCTGCAATACCCCTGTGTGCTCCGTTTCACAGAGGACGACACTGGGGCTCAGGTGGGAGGTGTCCCTGCCTGTAGCTACCCAAGGCTATCCGATTCCAGAGCATGACCAACTTATGCCCTTCTCCTGGCTTCAAGAGGTCACTGGAAAATTGGCTGAAATCCTGGTAGCCCCTGCTCACAGCTGTCTGGTGGTGTCCCACTGCTCGAGGCTGAAAGCTCAATGCACGTGAACTTGTGCCGCGTCTCTCACACCCCTGGCTCCATACCCTCACTTCCTGGCCTCGGGTCGGTGTCTACACTGTGCCTCACTGCTTGCCACCTCTTAGACTGTCTGCGTGCTGTCTCCCCTCAGTTCAGAACCCGCCAGTGTAAAAGCCAAAATCCAAAGAGTTGTCAAAAGGCCCTGCACACTCTGCCCCTAATTACCTCTCAGACATCATCTCCTGCTACCTTCCCTTTTGGACTGGCTGTTCCCTCCACCGTGAATGCTTTTCCCGGGATATCCACAGGGCTGGCTCACTCTCTCCCACCCTCCAAAAGGAGCTCTCCCCCAGGAGGTCTTCTCTGCCCACCTTATTTAAAACTGCGCTATCCTCCCCAGATTTATTACGATGATCCCCCTTAGCCCCAATCTCGTTTTCCATAGCACTTGTCACCTACTAGTAAGCTCTCTCATTTCCTTGTTTTTCTCTGCCTCTGGCATGTGAGGCCCACGAGGGTGGGAGTCTCTGGTTGTCTCATGGACCACTGTGTCCCCATGCCTAGTGCTTGGCATGTAGCAAGTACTCAATGAAGGTGATTTCTCTACTTCCAGTATTTATCCTACTCTCACCTTTCAGGCCTCAGCTGGGGCGTCACTTCCTCAAAGAAGCCCTCCCTGCCTCCAGTCCTGATCCAACCCATTAGATGCCCTCTCAACTCCCGAGAATTCTGTGTCCCCAGCACATGGCATAGGTCCTAGACTAGAGACAATGCTCAGTAAATGTTTGTTGGGGGGGGGGAGTGGAGGGAAGGGGTCGGTGGAGGGCCCTCACCGTAGCCTCTGGATATTGGATGACACGCCCGAGAGCCGGTAGATTCCATCCACCACCCCATGGGCCTCGATAAACTCAGAGCAGCAGCGAAGCACCTGGGGCACTGGGAGAAAGCAGTGGGGTCAGGGCTGGGCGGCTCAGATCCTGCGTGGGAGGGGTGGGTGAGGCAGGTGGGCCCGGGCCTCAGGGCCTCACCATCCTGGCCTGAGTTGCTGAGGTGCTCTCCGAGGTCGCAGCCAAACACTCTCTGCCGTAGGATACCCCGCTGTCGCAGCCGCTGCCGAGAGGGGCGGGAGCGCATGAAGGTGCGCAAGAGGCCAGCCAGCTTCCCACGTGGCCGGGGCACAGCTGTGAGGGCAAAGGGAAGCCACACGGGGTCAGCGCAGTTACTAGTCCGGTGGGAGGGGGGCAGGGGCCTGGCCTCTTGCTTCCATTACCTGAGGTCAAAGAGGAGACACCCTGGGGAGCCGGAACACCACACAGGGGACCATCGGCATCTGTGGGGCAAATGATGGGTGGACAGGATGGATGGCAGGCAAAGGCTGCAGAAAGGACTCCCCACTTTGCCCCTGGAACTTACCCCCCTTGAGTCCTGGACAGGGCCGCTCTGTGAATAGCTCCACACACTCGCTCGGGAAGAAACCGACCTGAGCAGGGTTCAGGGTCAGTGCCTGGGCCACCCCAGCTAGCACGGTGCCCTAGCCCCACCAGTCTACCCCAACCCAGGCTCACCTGGAAGCCTCGCTTGCCCCGCCACCAGCTCCGATCCTCTGTGGGTGGCATGTCGATCACTGAGACAATGTCTCCCACCTAAGAGTGGGCAGACGAGATGAGGGAGGGTCAGAAGTGGCCGGGAAGTGGGGAGTCTCACTGGAGTCTGCCCCCTCCCAAAGCCTCACCTCGAAGGACAGCTCGTCTGGTGCCTGGGCTGTGTACCGTTTCACCACGTGGGCAGCAGCCACCGCAGGGATATTGAGGGAGGCCTCCTCGCTGAGGAGCAGTCGTCTGCCATGGTTGTCCAGCTGAGGTGGAGGTTAGATGTGGCAGAGAGAGGCCAGAAGGTAATAAATAATTAAGGCAGAGAAGGTTCTTCCATGTCCAGTGGAGGCCACCACTTGCTCCCTATCTAAGAGCCCCAATCACTCAGGGCTATTGGTCAAACACCTAAATTCATGACCCTTCAAAAACAAGGCCTCTTTCTTCCCCTCACATGTCCCAGGACTCCTCTGCCCTGAAACCCACCTGACACACCCCTGAGCCCTCACCCTCCATAGCAGATACTGCACATCTGCTATCTAAAAAGCTACTGGTTGCCCAGCCGGTGTGGCTCAGTGTTTGAGCACCTGCTATCCAAAAAGCTACTGGTTGCCCAGCTGGTGTGGCTCAGTGTTTGAGCACCTGCTATCCAAAAAACTGCTGATTGCCCAGCTGGTGTGGCTCAGTGGTTGAGCATCAGGCGGTGAACCAAGAGGTCACCAGTTGGATTCCTGGTCAGGGCACATGGCCGGGGTTATGGGCTTGATCCCCACTACAGGACATGCAGGAGGCAGCAGTTTCTATCTCTCTATCCCTCCCCCTTCCTCTCTCTCTAAAAATTAATAAAAAACACATTTAAAACAAACCAAAAATTTTTGAAAGTGCAAATTTGAGCACTCAACCTTTTAAAAAATAAATAAATAAAAAGCTGCTGGCTTAAGCGACTCTTAGCCAGGTGTTCTGTGAGTTACAGCCAGAAAACTATTTCTGATATACCTTGAAATTCTCATGTCCCCACAGCCCAACACCTGCTAAATCACACACACACACACACACACACACTCATTCTCTCTCACAGACATACACCCAGACACTGAAATGCCAGTGCCTCCTCCTGTGCCCACACACACTGCCAGGCTGGTTCTCACTCCGCAGACACCCTCACTCACTCCCAACTCCAAGCCCTGCTGCCCAGGCCCACCTCCATCCAGGTGAGCACAGGCCCACAGTTGAGGTTGCTGTCCACCAGTCCTGACAGGGTCTCCAGGTATTGCAGCAGCAGCGGCACCAGCATCTGTGGTCAGGGTGGGCTCTTGTGAGGAGACCCCGAGAGAGCCCATTGACTACTATACTGCCTTAGCTTGCCTCTAAGCAGGACAGAAGTTCAGCCTCAATGCATGGGTGCCACTCCACTGTTAAGTACTAAAATATTGTTGTATTAGTTTGGTAAACAGGCTACACCGAGCTCTTGTGTGCTTCCATTGGTCTGGCCACATTGACCCTTCCATGGGAACCCCTAGAACTCCCCATGATGCTAAAACTAAACCTCCAGAACCCTGCTACTGTCCTAGGGCCTCTCCATTCTGATTGGTTGGGACTCGGGTCATGCCTATGTTTAAATATTTATCAATCCCTCCTGCCTTGATGGTTTCACACATCAATGATGAGGACCACCATGGCTGAGGCAGGGGCGGGATAGCAGTTTACCTGGGCAGCCCTGTCACCTTCTGGGGGTGGGGGAAGCTCTGGGAGGCAGGAAAATCTCCGATCAAATATGCACCGGTGCAGGTGGGCATCCAGGGAGCGGAAGTCATCGTAACTGCGAAGAACTGGCCAAGAACGGCCCTGTGGGAGAGGAGAGACAAAAAGGTGCGGTGGTCCCAGTTCATGGCAACCAGTCTGACAGCCTAGATGAGAGGCAGGGGTGGCCTTACCTGACAGGTCACCTGCACCCCAAACACCAGCTCGTTCTCCCCAGAGTAGCTAGAGCCATCACGCTCTGGAGACAGTAGGAGCTGTAGAGGGAAAGAAAGGCCCAGGAGAGGGCATCACTTTTGTTCCAGCCTTAACCTCTCCAGGTTGGCACTATCTAGGGATGGGGCTGTGTTTCCCAAGGGCAGGGCCTGGTGATGTTTCAATCAGAGTATAGGGGCCTGGCACAGAGCATACACCTAACAAAAAGTTGTTGCTGCCCAGTGGCTGTGGCTCAGCGGTTTATCATCGACCTAGGATCCAGGAGATCTCGGTTCGATTCCTGGTCAGGGCACATGCCTGGGTTGCAGGCTCGATCCCCAGTAGGGGGGTTGCAGGGGGCAGCCGATCAATGACTCTCTCAACATTGATGTTTCTCTCTCTCTCTCCCTCTCCCTTCCTCTCTCTGAAATCAATAAAGATATGTTTTAAAAAGTTGCTGCTGAAGGAATAAAGGAACGAATGAATGATGAACAGCTCTCCCCTCCCCGCCTGCAACTCCTGCCACTGACTGCTCAGATGGGTGGAGCAGCCAGTCCCAGAGACAGGTCTCAGGGGTAGGGTGGCTGACATTGCTTCATGGTTGGGTGGGATCTCATCTTTCCACCTGGGTGCAAACCCTCATACCTGAATGTGGCCAAAGTCAACATTCTCATAGTGGAAATGGGCACAGTCAGCCAGCCGGGGAAAGGGACCTCGAGGAGCTGAGAGCCTGGGGGACAAGTGACACATTATTAGTGGCCCCTGTGCTTGGCCCTCTCCTAAGCTGAGCCTCTCCCTCACCTCTCACCTCTTCCCAGGCTTCCCCTTCACACTGGGCCCCCCAGTCGGGGGCAGAGGCTGCACTGAGCCGTCCCCTGGGCCATCCAGGCTGTCAGTGCTGCGAGCCTGTAGAGCAGAAAGAAGAATCAGAGGTCCCCGGAGATGGGAGCAGGAAGACAACAGGAGCATTGTTATCTGCCAACGTGAGTCTAGAGGCCTGAATCACTCCATACACTGCCCTGTAGGTCAGGGGGAGGTGCAGGCCGGGTGAGGGTAGGCCTTCATCTTCCTGTGTGGTCAGGGGTGGGAGGCTGGAGGAGCAGGGGCCAAGGGCGAGGCAGTGAGAGAGCATGCTGGTACCATCTCTCTGGCTTTAAACTCTTCCTGTAGCCCCTGTAGAGGATAGTCATCTTCCAGTTGTGCCTCTGCCCACCTCTCGTTGCTGTCTGGACAACTACAGCTCCCATTTTGTCAGTCTCCCTGCTTCCAACCTCTCCCCTTCTACCAGCAGTTTCACAGCAAGCACCAGTATAATTTTCACACAACACAAATCTGCCTCTGTCTCTCCATAGATCATGAACCTTCAATGGCTCCCTGTTGTCTTCAAGATAATTCTCTGGTTTCTGTTTACCTCTCCACCCTTATCTCTTCCCATTGCCTCCACTCTCAGAGCTCTCAAATTTCTAAGAGTCCAACAAAAGCACCATCTTCTCACTTCCTTCTAGGCCTTTGCAAAGGCTGTTCCCTCTGCATGGAACTCTCATTATTTCACTAGGCTCACTCTTCCTCACCCTTCAGGTCTCAACTCTCCAAGTTTCCTCCTCTTGGAAGTTCTCCCTGACCCTTCAGGCTGTAACAGTCACCTCTTCTGGACTCTTCCATCCCCTGGGGTTCCCCCATCCTAGGCTTGATGACTCTGCCTGGGCTTCCCCCACCATAGCCCTGAGCGCTCTGAGACGTCACTATCTGGTGACAAGTCCATCTCCCCCAGTGACCTTCCAGGATCAGAGCCTGGGGCTAAGCACCCCAGCTCCCCAGCGTTGCCCAGCATAGAGGTGGGCACAGAATTGGTTCACCTCACAGGTAAGGTTGTGCCTGATTCCTCACCGGGTCCCAATACCCAGTGTCAGCCCAGCTGCCAGCAGGGACCGGGTAAAATCCGAAGAATAAATTAACCAGCTGCCAGATGGGTACTCCTCAGGCTGGGCTCTAGCTTCCTTCTAGTTCATCCTGGGGTCTCACCCTGGGACCTGTCCCTCTCCAACCCATGAAACTCCCCAGGCAGGATGGGGTCTGACTGCCTGGAGCATGGGCGCGGGGAGGGCTCAGTGAATGTCTGCCAAGCGAGCGAGCGAGGGCGTGGACGCAGGGCAGGGGCAGCCCGTGGGAGGGGCACGGGGCCGGCACCGAGAGGACCGGAGGATCGCCCGGCCGGAGGTGGGCAGGAGTACGGGGAGGGGAGCAGCCGGAGAGGCCGAGGCAAAGGTTCGGGTGATGCGGGCAGAGGAGCGTTGGCAGAGAGGAGCTGGGATGGGGTGAGCGTCACGAGAGAGAGAAGAAAAGGGTTAGCGGCGGATGGAGCTGCGTGGGGGTGGGGCTCGGCTACGAGAAAGGGGCTGGTGGTAGGAGAGGGCGCGGGCCAGTCCTGCGAGGGGCGGAGGCTGCGATGGGGTCCGCGGAGAGGCTGCGGAACGGGGACTGGCGAGGACCAGGAGCTCCAGCAGGCCCCTGCGGGGGCCACCTCGGGGATGCCGGGTCCCCCCTGGACCAGCCCCTCCTCCCCCCGAGTCGAAGCCTCCCGCCACAGTCACCCCACCCGGGGCGTGGAAGGAGATGCGCGAGAGGGCGGGGCCGGGGTGAGGGCTGGGGACCCAGACCCGGCCCGGGGACCAGAGGACCCGAGACGGGGGGGGGGGGGGATGCGCAGGCCTGGGGCTCGGGCGGGGCCGGGGGCGGGGCGCGCGGGGCGGGGCCGTGCATGGACAGACTGCCGCGCGGGCGGACTGACGGCCGCGTGGGCCCCTCACCACCATGGTCGCGTGGCCTCCTCAGGCGCTGGCGGCGCCAGACCCCTCGGTCGTCGTCTTCGTCGCCGATGCCGCCGCCATGGCGACACAAAGGGGAGGGCGCGAGCCGCGCGCGGGCGGCTGCAGGCTCCGCCTCTAACCGCTGCCCGGAGCTCGCGCTCTGCCCCACGGGGGCGGGGACCGTGGGTAGGACGCCCCACCCACCCGGCGGCTTCTCATTGGCTTCGGCTTGAGTACCATTCCCGGCTGGAGCTCTTCGGCCCCGCCCGAGAAGTTTGACAGCGCCACGCCCGCGATTGCTCCCGCCGCCTGTCACTCCCCTCGGGAGACGCCCTCCCCGGGTTCTGGCAGCTTCGCTGCTCTTAGCGCACCCTCAGCCGCCGCTCGCGCGGCTCTCCCACGGGCTCGGGGCTTTTCTCCATCCCCAAGCAGCTTTTCAAAGTTCAGTCCTCTAGGCCCCACCTTGTCAGTCTAGACCCCAACCCTGTTCACAGAATACTGAGGACATGGGCCGTGGACAGTTTCTGCTGGCCCAGATGCCCTGCCTGGGACATAATCCTGGGCACTCTGCAGCTTGGCCCTGCCCACTGGATATTCCCCTTGCCTTCCCTACTGCTTATTACAGGCTGGCATCCAGCCTTGAATCCTTTTTCCTAGGAATAAGTTTAGCCCAAAATGCCAGAACATAGCCATCCTTCCGTAAAGCCAATCCCAATCGTTCCTGCTGCTCACTGTACCGGGTTCAGGAAACACTAACAATGCTCTTTCCAAGAAACCCCTCTCATTGTTCGTGCCCTCAACAAGGTTCTCACCTAAGAAGGTACATCCTTGACCCATCTACTCATTCATTCCAAAACTCCCATCACTTATCTAATTTGTGGACACACCAGTAAACAAAACTGGAAAATATACCCTGCCCACATGAAACTCAAAAGCTAGTGGGAGAAAACAATGAACAAAATAAATATTTAAAAATACAGAATATTAGGAGGTGGTAAGTTCTACGGGTAAAAGTTAAGCAGGGATTGGGGAAAGGGAACGCTGGGGGAGGGGCCAACTTACAGTTACTTCAATTTATTAAATTTGCAGACCTCGCTCCCATCACAGATACCTCCCATGTGATGTTCCCACTACCTGGAATAGTCCTCTCTCCCCATCAACCTCTGGTGGCTCCAAATTCTTTTGACACTTCTCTCATGAAAAGGTAGAGTGTGCATCCCCCCCCCCCCCTTGAATCTGAGCAGAATTGTGACAACTTCAACTCATAGAGAATGTGACTTCGAAGGCTAGGTAGTAAGATGCATTGCAGCTGCCTCCTTGTCTACTGGAGTGACTAGCTCTAGGCTTGTTGAGCATGTGGGAAATGTGATTATCCTGAGGTAGTTATGTTTGTTGTTGCTGTGTGTGTGTTTTTAGTGTTGGCAGAGCCAGCTGAGGCTTTATTTGGGGGGGGGGGAACTCACTTGATTTGGCTTTTAGTTGGGGATATGGGAAAGAGGTGGTCCCCCAGGCAGTAAGCTCCCCCACCCCAAGAGTGAGCTAAGAACTGGGGCTGAGCCTCAGGCAGGTCTCCTGGGCCTGCCATTCCCCTCCACAGCTCCTTTCCCACAGGCTTGGAGGACAGGGGGAACCACAGTAGTCATTCACTTGGGCAAGACATCAGATGACTCAGACACCAGCATCCATCAAGGATCTCAATCTTCTTCATAACTACCATCTTGGAGGAGCTGATGCGGCTGAAGGAGCCAGAGCTCCTGCCAGAGCCCAAGTTGGCCTGGAAGCCCAGACCATAGCTGAGGTTCCCATAAGATGGGTTCAGCACACCTGAGTAGCTGCTGGTGGTCTTGGTGTGGATACTCATGTTCTACATCCCAGAATCCAGCCAGTTCTCCTCGCCCTCAAGCAGCTTTCCGTAGGTGGCGATCTCCACGTCCAGGACCAGCTTGATGTTCATGAGTTCCTGGTACCCATGCAGCTGCCAGGCCATGTCCTGCCTGACGTTTTACAGAGCACCTTCTAGCTCAGCCACCTTGGCCTGAGCATCCTTGATAGCCAGCTCCCCACAGGGCTCAGCATCAGCAGTGGTGGCCTCCAGGAAAGCTCTCTGGCCTTTAAACCCTCCATCTCAGCCTGATGTTCTGGTTTTGGTTCATCTCAGCTGATGTTCTGGTTTTGGTTCATCTCAGAAGTCTGTATTCATGTGATGGAGGTCATCCCCATGCTTCCCAGCCAACGTCTGTAGCTCCTAATACTTTATCTGGTACATGGTCTCAGTGTCAGCCTGGCTTCAGTTGGCAATCTCCTTGTATTGGGCCTTGACCTCGGTGATGATGCCATTCAGGTCCAGGGAATGGTTGTTGTCTGTGGACAGAACCACGGATGTGTTGGAGATCTGGGACTGCAGTTCACAAATCTCCCCTTCATACAGCTGCCTGTAGAATCAGTCTCATCAGTCAACCCTTCCAGGCGGGACTCCAGCTCTACCTTTGTTCATGTAAGTTTCAGCCACATCCTTGTGGCAAATTCATTCTCCATCTCTGAATGCTTGTTGATCTCATCCATGTACTGATTCTTCAAGTCCTCCACCACTCCCTGCATGTTGCCAAATTCTGCCCCCAGCCTCACTTTCTCCTGGGCCAGTGTGTCCAGCTGCCGCCAAAGATTGTTGATATAGCTCTTGAGCATGTTGTCCCTGTTACTTTGAGTCACCTGCTGCTGCTGCAGGAGGTTCCATTTGGTCTCCAGAACCTTATTTTGCTGTTCCAGGCTCAGCACCTTATCGATGAAGGAAGCAAATTTGTTGCTGTGGGTCTTGATAGTCTCCTCTTTCTGGTTGCACATGGCCTGGATGTTAGGGTCCACCTCCAGCTTCAGGGGGCTCAGCGGGCTCTGGTTCACTTGGAGAGCTGTGATGCTCCCCATGCTCCCAACCCTGCCGAACCCCCCAGCCAGACTCTTGTTGGTGCCCAGGCCACCCCAGTAGCTGCTGCCCACCTGAAAAAAGGACAAGGAGCTGGGTGCCAGGGCCACTTGGGTACAAGTGGCTGCTGAAGGCCCAGGGGCCCAAGGTGGACACCTTTTAGGTCTTCTGGGTCACCCTTGTGGATATGGTGGAGGCTGGAGTGGAGGCAAAGAGGCTGAACCAGACGAGATTTGAGAAAGAGCCAAAAAGCTGCTTCTTTTGTTTGGTTTTGGGGTTTTTTTTGAGGCAGTCATGTTTTGAGGAAGCCCAAGCCACATGGAAATCATGTGTAGGTACTATAGCCCATAGTTCCAGCTCATCATCTGAGACCTGGTGCCAGATTGTTTTATGTCACTAAGCTTTGGGAGTGGTTTGTAACCTAGCAATAGTAATTGAAATGGCACTTTGTCAACTAGTTAATTTCTACCTGTCTCAGTTTAAATGTAACTTCTTCAGGAATCCTTTTAGGCCCTACTCACCCTGCAGCTAGATCAGGTTCTTCTACTATAAACATCTTTTATTTCTTCTTATATCTAAACTTCTATTTTCTTCTTGTGGGTTTAATTTAAATTTGTGGTTTGTTCAAAAAGGCTAAAAACAAATATTTATCATGTCTCTGATGTACAGAAGCTACTTTTTATAGAAATCTATTTCACCCTCCCTTTTTAAAATAGATGTCAATTACCCTGATTATATATTCTTCAACATTTTATTATGAAAAGTTTCTAACATACAGCACAGTTGAACAATTTACAATGGACACTCAAATATCCACCACTTAGATCTTACATTAACATTTTACTGTTTGCTTTATCTCACATCCACCTATTACTCTATTCATCCATTAATCTAATTTTTAAATGTATTTCAAAATAAAATAGACATTGGTATACTGTCCCCTAAATACTTCAGTATGCATATCTTTAACTAGAGTTCAATATTTGTTTTTCTTGAGGTAAACTTTACATACAATGAAATTCAAAAATTTCGCTGCATTTTGACAATGTGCACACACCTGTATAACACAAATCCCTACCCCGCATGGGACTTTTTATATGGCAGCCCAGGGCTCCAAAGAGAAAGGGAGAGAAACAGGTGGAAATTGTATCATCTTTTCTAATCCAGTTTAGAAATTTAAAGCAGTATCACTTCCTCTGCATTCTGTTTATGGAGGCGGTCGAAGTCCTACCCAATTTCAAGAAGAAGAAACCTAGATTCTACCTTTTGATAGGAAATGTTTCAAAGAGCTCACAGAGAAAACAATTGGTTTTTAATAGTCCAGATGGATAATGATAGCCTAGACTAGGGTGAAGGCCATGAAAAGGGCAGAAGGGGTTAAAATCTGGATAGATTTTAAAGGCAGGCGTGACGGGACTTGCTGGCCAACTGACTGTGGGTGCGAGGAAAAGGGAGGAGTCGAGGATGACCATGAGGCTTTTGGACTGAGCAGGAAGAATGAAGCTGAGGAGAGTGTGGGAGGGGCAGGTTTAGGGGAAGACTGGGAGCTCAGTTTAAGACCTGTGTAGTTTAAGACATCCCTTAGACCTTTGAGTGAGGACAGTGAGCTACAGGTAGCAGGATATAGAGGCCTGACGTTTAGTGGCCAGGACTAGGCTAAAGATAGAAATTTAGGGACTATCAGAACAGAGATAGGGTTTAGAGCCATGAAGCTACAACAGCACCTGGGGATGAGTGTAGATGGAGAAGTCAAGGCCTGAGCCCTGGGACACGCCAAAGTGACAGGTTGCTGATGTTAGAAGCAGGGAAGGAAATGCTTCAAGGGGGAAGGGATCCATGCACCAAATGCTGCTGCTGGTTCAAGTAGGATGTGGACTGAGGACAACCATCGTCCAACACTCTGATAACCCCATTAGCTTCATGCCAAGAGGACAGTCCTTCTGTCTCATCTGAGACAGGAGGATCCATTCTTGAGTCAAGGCGAGTCCCAGTCTTGCCTGAAGTCTTGCCTAGATCCTCTCCCCTGCCTTGCCCTCAAAGAGGGTGAAATCAGAGGAGATTCTGTGTCACAGATCAGTGACTAGGGTGGGGGTAGGGCAGGACCCGGGGAGGAGCAGGGAGGAGTCATTTTCCTAAATTAGCATGACTCTTGGCCTTTCCAGAACTCTTTTCTCAGACACAACTTGTAACTTGAAAAGAGCATTTCATTGAGAAAAACAATTTGTACACTTCAAAGTCTTCTGGCCTCAAGTGAGGCTCCTTCCCTCCTCAGCCGCATCTTTGGGGATCTGGGGGATGATGTAGCTGGAGGAGACCAAGACCCTGGGTCTTCAGTATAGCCCAGCAGGAGGGATAATTGGGCATCCACTTTCCTGGAAAAAAGAAGCCAGGCAGTAGAGGCTGAGGTATGTGCTCAGGAATGGGGTCTGGAGCTGTGGACGGCTCTGGGAAAGGGGTTCAAGAGATGTGGGTGCCCAGCCGGGTATGGCTCAGCAGTTGAGCATCGATCTAAGATCCAGGAGATTTAGGTTTGATTCCCAGTCTGGACACATGCTGAGGTTGCGGGCTGGATCCCCAGTCGGGGCGTGCAGGAAGCAGCCGATCAATGACTCTCTCCATCATTGATGTTTCTCTCTCTCTCTCCCTTCCTCTCTCT
Source organism: Miniopterus natalensis (assembly GCF_054644295.1). NCBI lineage: Eukaryota > Metazoa > Chordata > Mammalia > Chiroptera > Miniopteridae > Miniopterus > Miniopterus natalensis. The sequence goes on from NC_142098.1 coordinate 10,925,295, forward strand.
GAAATAAATATCTATTTTTTTAAAAAAGAGAGAGACAGGTGGGCACTCGACTGTAGTCTCAGAAGATTCAAGGGCCTGGTGTCGTAAATCCTGGAGATAGTCACCTTTTCTGCCGCCGCAGCTCCGCCCTCTGAACCCTTAGCACCTGCAGTACAGGGTCCTCCTGGAACTCGCTGCCGTCGGAGTCTGGGGGGAAAAGAGCGAGCTCCCGGGGGCTGGCCTCACAGCGTGAGGGGCAGCCGTCGGGACCCCAGCAGCCTCGCCTCCGCTCACCTTCAGCAGCCTGCAGCAGCCGGGCGGCCTGCAGGAGCAGGTCCTCCGGGGGGGCGTGGCCAGCAGCCGGGGAGGAGGTGACCGCAGGCTCCGGAGACCCTGCCTCGAGCAGAGGGGGCGGGGCCTCGACCCGTGTGGAAGCAACTTCAGCCGGAGGGGGCGGGGCCTTGCGCTGAGGCTGCGGGCCTTCCCGGCAAAGGGCCGGCCCCGCTGCGGGGGGCGTGGCCTGGGCACCCCGAGGCTCAGCCTCAGGCCCACAGGGTGGGGTCTCCGCCGCAGGAAACCGTGAATTAGATGGAGCGGAGGCGACTTCAGAGCAAGGGGGCATAACCTTGGTTTGGGGGTGTGCGGTCTTGATTTTCGGAGATTCAGCCAGGGGTGGAGGCAGGTCCTTGAGGGGAGGGGGCGTGTCCTCCAGGCCGTCGGGAAAGAGCCGAGCGGTCACTACTTGACCTAGAGGGCCTTGGAGCTGCGGGCCAGGCCCCTGGTCAGCCACCCTGACTGGCCCAGAAGATTCTGGACGCCGGGCTCTACCCTTCCGAGGCCTGGGGCTCTGCTTCTGGAGCGGGGCGGGGCTGCACTGCGCAGGGGTAGGCAGGGCCTGAGGGGCGGTAGGGGGAGCAGGAGTAGAGACCCAGGGCGCGGGGGGGATGCCCCCAAAAGGTACCCAGGGTGCGGTCTGTGGGGCCCAGAAAAACCCATGGGGGTAGGGGCCCTGAAAGATGTGTGGAAAGAACCCTGGGGGGATGGGCGGCCTCTCTGCACAGATGGCTTCCTGGGGACCAGGCCGGGCCACACTGCCCCAAAGTGGGATGCAGTTAGGCTGTGTTCCCAGGGAACCAAGGGTCTCCACAGGGGCAGGTGAGTTCTGCTGACAGATGGGGACAGGGACCTGAGGGGGAGAGAGAGTGTCCTCAGTCCCACTCAGGCCCCCCTTCCTCCAACTTCCCTTAGGATCCCCCTCAGCCCCTCAGGTGCCTCCCTCCCCCAGCTCACCGGAGTAGTGAGGGCAGAGGTCCCTGGCGGCACCCAGGTTCCGTCACCCTGACCTCCTCGAGCCTGTTCAAGCTTCCGCCGCTGCCGCCACTGGTACAGAATGTCATCCTCTGGCCGCAGGGGTGCCTGGGAGGAGACCAGGGCTGGAGCAGGAATGAGGGCTGGTGCCGGAGTTGCTGTGCGGTAAGTAGAGGGAAGAATGGGTAAGACGGGAGCCGGGGGATGAGAAACCAGGTGACAGCCTATGCACACACCCTTCAACTGTGCCAGTATTCACACAGGCTCTCCGGATAACGTCCCAACTCCCGTCTGGAGTGGAAGTGGGGAAGGGGTAGAGTCAGAGGAGAGAGGACTCATGGACTTTCCACCTTGTCATCATTCAATTCTTCCTTCATCAACAAATGCTTATGAACTCTTACTGTTGAGCCAGGCAGTGTTCTGGCTCAGGACAGGGCCACTGGCTTCCTCAGTCCAGGAGGGCAAAAGGACATCTTTCCCATTACCCAGAGCATTATTTCTACAGCGATGATCAGTAGGGCTACCACTGTCTTTCAGAGAAGCCTGACCATGTGGTGCTGCACAGAGAAGGGGGCATCATCTCGGACCTCTCTCTCCTCACCTCACCTCTATATCCCCCAAAAACATGTGTGAAGAGAATCCTGTGATTCTACTTCCCACTTCCCTTTACTCTGCTCCTCAGGCTCTGGCCCAAGCCAAACTATCAGCATCTCTCACTGGCATTGATAGCAGCCAGGGGGTTTGTTAACACTCAAGGAAGATCATGTACCGTCCCCGCTCAGAAAGCTCTCGTGGCTCCCTAGTCCTAAAATAATGGCCAAATGCCTCCCCAGGCCTACATGGCCCAATGTAATCTGACCCCTGCCAATCCTTCCCTCATCCCATACTACTCTCACCTCTGGCTCTTGCCTTTTCTCGTTCATTGTCTGCACCACGCTTCCTCCCACTTCAGGTCCTCTGTTCATCCTAGAGGGCTCTTGTCCCCACCTTCATCATTCAGGTCTCCACTTAGATAGCATCTCTCTTGGGAAGGCCTTCTCTGAATTCCCAGCATCACAATCCTCTCCTGCTTACATTTCACATTTGTTTGTGGGGTTATGGAGCTTCTCTCTGCCCTACACTCACTATGCTGTGAGAAGCCTGAAGATAAGACTAGGAATGGTTGGTTCACTGTGGAATCTAACCCTGCTCACAGGGCCTCATACACAGTAGGCAGCATACACATGATTGAATGAATAAATTTGACCTGCAAAAAACATCATGAAGTAGGTGCTAGTTTTATCCCCATTTTACAGAAGAGAAAACTGAGGCTCCGAAAGGAAAGGTGAAGCTTAGATGCAAGGAAGAATCAGACAGGCAAGTGCTTGAGCAGGATCACACAACATGCATGAACACCTCTCTGGTTACTTGTGCTTGCCTGTCCCCACTCATGGGAGCCCTATGAGACACACAGAGCACCTGTCCTGTGCTCCACTGCATCCCAGGACCTGGGCACAGAGTAAAAGTGACAACAATGATGGCAGTAATAGTAAGCCAGGTCCTTAATCTTATCTCGGAAATCTTGGGGGCAGATATTTGTGAGTTCAACAGTTTGCATGTTTTAGCAAAATTGCATGGTATGCACAGTGCAGACAGGGGTCTGATGCAGTACACCTGACTCAAACACACTGGTATTTGGTTGAACAATATGCAATTGCCAATATTTAATCATTTTTTACTTACAAAGGCAAAATTTCATATGGTTCAATGTAATATATCCATAGCAAAAAGTATGAAGTTGCCCAAAATGATAGGTAGATAGGTAGGTAGATAGACAGACAGACAGACAGATAGATTATAAATATCCTTCTTATTGTTGAGATCAGATTTTGCTGTCAAATCAAGCCTGGTGCCAAATTTGCAAAAAGCCTTCTGATTTTGGAGCTTTGAGTTCAGAGAGGCAGAGAGGATAGAGAGAACCTGTCATATTAATGATCGCTACTATTAGCAGAGTGGTGCTAGGAACTCCTTGTATTCACCAACTAATTTAACCTTCACAGCACCCAAAGCAGAAGAGTACAATTATTATCCCTGTTTTAAAGTTGGGGACACAAGGAAGGCCCAGAGAGGCCCAAGGTCACATGGCTGGTTAGTGGCAGAAGTGGGATTCACACTGACTGCCCTCAATCCTTGCTCTCCAGAACTCACCATGTGCCGTGCAGTCAGAGCCCTTGCTGGAGTCAGGGGTGACGGTCATAGAGGAGGGAGAAAGACCATCAGAGCTGTCAGGGAATAAGGAATTGCTGGAATTGCTGGGGCTGCGGGAGGAGGAGGAGACCGAGGCCTTGCTGTAGGAAGAAGACAGAAGTGAGGCAACAGGGGTCTCAGAGGCAGTGGGTGGGGCCTGGAGTTGTAGGAGTGGGAGGGTGATGGGGGCAGGGAAAGCACCTGTGTTTCAGCAGCCTGGCAGCTCTGCTTTGCAGGCTCAGCATCTCCAGGTCCAGCAGGGATGAGTTCCATGTGTTGAGGCTCTGTGAGGTGAGAGGGTCAGAGGCCAGCCGCCATCCGAAGGCTGCTCACAAAAGGGCTCCAGACAGAGGGCCTGGAGCACACATCTGCACTCCACCTGGTACCCTCACATGCTGGCTTAGAATCTGCTCTTCCTCCTCAGGGAAGTGTGACACCGTTTTCCTCTGTGGATCCACCTCCCTCCCCTAATGCAATTATTGTCGTAGGAGAAGGGTTGGCCCTACCTTCCTGATCAGGCATGGCTAATCACAACATTCTATCCTCTGTTTTACAGTGACTGTGAGCCAATGAGAGTAAGCCCTAGGGCTTTGGATGGAGCTAATGGAAAAGTCTCCTCTTTCCTAAGGACTAAATAAGTTAGAAGACTAAAACTACTGGGGCCATCTTAGCTACTTTGAGGGGAAAGCCTGCCTGAGACTGAGCCCAACAAAAAAGAACAGAAAGCCAAAACAGCTGAGTTCTTCCCAATAGTGTTCAAACACCTGGATCCAGCCATGCCTGAAAGCACCTACTTTTGGACTTTTTAATTGCATTAGCAAAAAAATCCTCTTTTTTGTTTTTGTTGTTGTTTTTTGTTTGTTTATGCTTCCTTGAATTGGGGATTGACTCTAATTCTATCCCAGGGCTGGTGCTGTCAGTTCAGGTAACACAGGGGAAGGAGGAGATGGGGATGTCACCTGCTTTATTTCCTGAAGGGGGGCCATAGCCTTAGCCTGTGATGCACTGGAAACCTTGGCAAAAGTTGGGACTGCTGTGTTGAGTCTTCCTTCTGGTTTACTGGCTCCTGCTGAGAAGCCCCAATTGACTTAGGAAGACCAGGAGGAGTGGCTACTGAGAGCACTGAACAAGGAAGGTTTTAAGCCAGGAGGTGGATGGGACTGAAGCAAATACCTGCTGCAAGTTGGCTACTAGGGTCTGGACATTCAGGCCGCAGCCACCAAAAGTCAGCTGGGGTTGGGCCTGCAGGCTGGCGTTCCTCTCGGCTTGTGGGCTGAGCCTGGCGGAACCGGTTTATGAACCTGTGGGCATCAGAGAATGGGAGGCAGGTGGGGTAAGGAGAGTCAAATAATAATAACAATAATAATCACAATAGCCAATGCTTACTGAACACCATGGCAGCACCTGATAGTTGTCCCTCAATATCCATTCTCTTTTCTTATATAGTAATACAATATTAGGTAAGACTTGTAGTGGACACACAGCCACTCTTCCATAGATACATTTACCAGGTGCCCTTGTAGCTTTATGGCCATGTAACTGGGTTCTTGACTAACAGGGTATAAAGAGATGTGATTCTGAATAATGGATGTTGGGAGCCATTTTGGTCCATGAAGGAAAGGGCAACAGCCTGAGGGTTGGAGGGCAACAAGATAGAAGGAAACCATTTCTGACACCTCAACTAGGGGCTGTCATATCAACCCTGGTTGCTTCTGCCTGTTAGGTGAGGGAGAAATAAATACTATCTTGTTTAAGCCACAATTAATTTTGGACTCTTTGTTATGGCAGCTGAACTTGTGTCTTACAAATCCAAGTGCTCACTATGTGACAAGCATTGTTGTTTTTTTAAATATATCTTTATTGATTTCAGAGAGAGGAAAGGAGGGGGAGAGAGAGAGGCAGAAACATCAACGATGAGAGAGTCATTGATCAAGCCCACAACCGGGCATGTGCCCTGACCGGGAATCGAACCCCGATCGCCTGGATCCTAGGTCGACGCTCAACCGCTGAGCCACGCCTGGCCGGGCTGTGACAAGCATTGTTATAGAAGCTTTACAGACAGTAAGGAACTCACCGAAAACTTAAACAGCCCTAGGGGAAATGTTATTCATATCCCCAATTTACAGTCAAAAAAACTTAAGCCAAGATCATACAGAGAATGAAAGAGCTGGGATTTGAACCTAGGCAGCCTAGCTCCAGAGCTCTTAACACACATGAAGTATGGTCCTGAAAATGCTATATAAATAGCATTGGCTGTGGTGATTATTACAGGATGCCTCCCCCCACCCTCCAACCTTTCTTGCCCTCAGGGCTGATGGTACTTACTTGGCCACCACAGAGTCACCAGTGTCAATCAGGGTGGGTGGTGGGGAGGCACCCATCTGTTCCTCAGTGGTGCTGGGTGGGGATGGGGTCCCTGAGCTGGATGGCCAGGACTTCTCAAACAGCTCATGGGAGTTGGGATCCGTGGCCAGAGCCTTGGAAGTTTCTGGGATCCTGGATCTCTGGGACCTGGATGGGCTCAGGATCTAAGATAGGAGAAGTGGGGAGAAGAAAAGGTGACATCCCTGTAGGGAACAAAGACATACATGAAGTCTTAGTCCAGAGGGGAGGAAATGCATCTCACAATGGTAACAACTCAGAGTAAATGAGGCTGTGATGGTGGTAGAGGACTGGATAAGGGAGGGCCACGGGGAGGGGAGGAGGGAGTGTCCCTTAATCTCTTACCCGCATCTCTTATCACAGATCTTCACTCCCTTGCTACTGGGCTGGCACACAGGACTCTCCGTGGGGTGTCCTCACCTTGGGGTACCACGTCTAGCTTTGACCCAGGGGAGCATCCCCAAAGGGGCAGTCTTGAGTGGAGAAAGCTGGGAGGCTGCAAGGGGAGAGTGAGATCAGCCCGGGAGGAGTAGGAGGTGGGGGGTGTAGAGGGTGCATCAGGGTGGGAGGATAGGAAGAGGAGAGCAGAACAGACTACAGTTCCCATGGATTCCTGGAAGAGATGGACTATAATTCCCACGAAGCACCGCTGCACGTTCAAGATAATGATACTGGAGGCAGGATTCCCACTAGCCCTCGGAGCAGTCTCAAAAGAGAACCCAGGAACTGCTAACCGGTGGTTCTCAACACCGGATCCAGCCTAGTTGTCTTTGAAAAAACAAACAAACAAAAAACAGATGCATGGTCCTCACCCCAGACCAAAAGAATAAGAATTATCTGGAAGCAGGAGCTAGGCATCTGTATCTTTTTCGTAGCTAAACCCAAGGGTCGTACATTTCCCATAAGTCCTGGGGACACTAAAGAAAAAAAGGTAGATGGACTACAATCCCCATCAGCCACTGGGCTCTGCTTAAGCAAGAAAGTCAGAAAACAACACCCATGAGAGTCTGGGGGAAACTTCAAAATTAAGAAACTTAATTCCTAAGATACCCATGAACACTCTTAGAAGAAAAAAAAAACAAAAACAAACCCTTGAGGCCACTAAGAGGGCTGGACGGTAAGACGCTATCGGACCCCCGGGATGGTGAAGTCTAAGACTGGAGCAGCCAAAGCTGCGGAACAGCTTGGGAGTTGTAGTTCCTCGCGACTGAGGAGCCACTCCGGACCCCGGCAAACCTGACCGAGGTTGTGTTGCTCTCACCCTGGTCTTACCCAGGCCTGCTGTGGTCCCCGGAAGAGGGATCGGACTCACCTGCGGTTCATCCCGCAGCTGCCTCAGCGTTTCCGCCTGCTCCCCTCCGGCAGCGTGCGGCTCTCGGTCGCTTAGCAAAGCCTCTCCGTCGCTTAGCAATGCTCTACCAGCCCCGCCCCTCCCCGCCGGTGCCCTCGCGGGAAGATCGCAGCCTCCAAAGCAACCAATGATAAAAATCGGAAAGCGGCCAAAGGGAGGGTGTCTCACAATTGGCTGTACCGCCAGCCTGACTGAGAGAGCGTGTTTGATTGGAGAACCATCCAGAGCAGCGGTAATTGGCAAGCCTGTGGACCAATGGAAAGAATGAGAAACTGTGCTCGAGGTTAGGCGGGGCTTCTAAAAGTACTGCTTCCAGGCAGCCTGGTCTTCCAGCCACGCCCCCTCTTGCTGCGGGAATTTCGTACAGACTCCATTCCAACAGCCGTTTTTCCCGTTGCAGGGAGAATCGGGGAGACTCTCTGTCCCCTCTAACGGACGTCCCTCCATCAGTCGGACCCGCAGGCCCGTCCCGCCCGGTCACCTAACTACTTCCGTCTTGCTGCAGGAGCAGCTGGTTGCGCCAAGTGCCAGGTCTGGGCTCCTGGCCAGGTGGCGGGATCAAAACGAGCTATTTCGGGCCAGGCGCGCGGCCCCCGGGGGGTCAGCCTGGACTCTTCTTGTCCACGTCCTCTGGCCGCTGCTCACCTGGCAGACCCCGCTACCCCGCGCATCCGAGGCTGAGTCAGAGGCACAGAATTAGGCCCGGCTTGCCGGGGGTGGGGCTGGAAATAGGGTCTGTCCTCTGTCCTCCTGACAGTTTGGCTGGTCCACCGCATTCCCTGTACCCAGGATTCTGCTCTTAAGACTGCCATCTGCGTCATCTCCAGAGCTGCCTGCGGGGCGGGGGTGGAGTAAAGGGACTGGGAGCTCTGCAGAGGGTTTCTCCGGCCCTGGGTCCCAAATGCCGCGCGGTACTCCCCATTCCGGCAAGGCTCCGCCTCCTCAGCCTTAGTTTCCCCTTTGGGAAATAGGAGAATCTTGATACCTCTCTGGCATCCAGCAGGAGCTTAATAAATGGCCAAGTCATTGTTGGCTTTCTAAATAAGGCTCTGTTAGTGGCTGGGCTGGCCGCGGTCCGAGTGTCCCCGGGCGGCCCGCTGAGGGGCGGACACCGGGCATGCTATAAAGCAGCGGCGGCGCACGCGGGAGCACCGCAGAGCTAGAGCGGAGGAGGAGTAGGATGGAGATCCCCGTGCCCGTGCAGCCGTCTTGGCTGCGCCGCGCCTCGGCCCCGCTGCCCGGGTTTTCGGCGCCCGGGCGCCTCTTCGACCAGCGCTTCGGCGAGGGACTGCTGGAGGCGGAGCTCGCTGCGCTCTGCCCCGCGGCGCTGGCGCCCTACTACCTGCGCGCCCCCAGCGTGGCGCTGCCTGCCGCCCAGGTGCCAGGCCTGGGGAGGGGCTCTAACCCGACCACTTCCAAGGCTTGGGGTCGTGGTCACCCGGAGGGCGGTGAGGGAATGCCCTTGGCTTTAGGAGGGATGAAAAGTCCGGCCACTCAGAGGGGCTTCCGGAGTTCCCCGAGTACGGAATCTTAGAGGCCAGATTAGAGGGGTCGGAGGTCCCCGTCGGTCTGAGGAGGGCCTCAGTTCTAAAGGGACTGATAGGGTGAGGTGGTCACTCTGAGGGAGGTGTTTTGGAGACTTTGAAGGAGGCTAGTAATCCAGGGAATCTGGAGTGGGGGGCCGGGAATGGGAGCCCAGTCATTTTGAAGGGCGGGCGTAGGGGCTCCCAGTGACTCCTGCGGGGAGGAAATGTTTTGTTCTTGGGGATGAGAGTTTGGAGACTGTATGGGGTGACCCCATGTATCCTGGAGAGGCAGAGGGGAGGGTCTTATGACTTGAGAAAGGGGGAGGTGGCTGGCCACTCTGAGAAGTGGGGGAGGAGTACTAGTAACTGCTGTGGTCCCGTGACTCGAGTGGGAGGTTATGACTCTGGCGTTGGGAGAAGCATCTTGTCATTTTCTGGAGAGGGGGCGGAGCGTGTGTGGCTGTAAGGGCCTCAGGGGCTCTAAGATAAAAGGACTTGAGGAGTCAGTGTCCACGACTATGGTGTCCTTGACACTGGGGGTGGCGCTCACTTTGTGAGGGCGGAGGTCCCTGACCTGGCAGGTAAAGGGTGCCTCATTCCTCTGGGTAAGAGGATGATGAGACTAGTTATTTGGGATCAGGATGAGGCCATCCACAGCTACGAGTAGGAAAGGGGGCTCCCCAGTTTCGGAGGCCAGGGTAAGCTGCACTAGAACCTACAGGGGAGAGGCCTTGCTTGGGTCCTGGGAGCCCTGCCCCGCTCCGTGACAATGGGGCTGTGCGCAGGTGCCCACCGACCCCGGGCATTTCTCGGTGCTGCTGGATGTCAAGCACTTCTCGCCGGAGGAAATCGCCGTCAAGGTGGTTGGTGAACACGTGGAGGTGCACGCTCGCCATGAGGAGCGCCCGGTGAGCCCGCTGCTACTGGCCGGGGCAGAGCCAGAACCCGGGACAGGACCTGCTGGCCTAAAGGAGGGGGGTAGCAATAGGGAAGGGCTGGACATTCAAGCCTCTCTGCTTCCAGGATGAGCACGGATATGTGGCTCGAGAGTTCCACCGCCGCTATCGTTTGCCGCCTGGAGTGGACCCTGCTGCCGTGACGTCAGCGTTGTCCCCTGAGGGCGTTCTGTCCATCCAGGCCGCACCAGTGCCCGCCCAGGCCCCACTGCCGCAGACACCCGCTGCTGCCAAATAGGGGTCTGGGTACGCCTGAACCCTGGGATCCACCTCAAGCCACCTCTTTTAAAGCCGACCTGACTCCGCCCAACCAGATATCCCCAGCTCGCCAAGACTACCCCCCACACACCCAATCTGGGATCCAGCGCAGACCCTTCCAAGCTAGACTCAGCCCTGGTAACCTAGGCCTTCCCACTGACCTCCTCTCACACCCCCTTGTTTTCAAACCCCAACACCACCTTCCTAGCTTCCAGACCCTACAAGCACAACCCCTCAGCCTAGTCTCCCATCCTCACTAACCCCTTTCATGGCATATAAACCCACTCAAAACTCCGTTTCCTTCTCACTCGTCTATGAAAACATCTCCACTCTGACACCACTTTATGATATAGACAGCCCTGTCCCCACCCTAGGCCAGTCAAGCACAGTCCCCCCACTCCCAAAGTCCCAGACTGTAGACTTCCAACACCAGACCATCCAGGCCTGGTCTTCCCCTCATTCCAACCAGACACTCCATTCCTTGCCCCCCACCCCCCACCCCCATCTTCTGACTTGAAACCTCAGCCAGCCACCTTCAGACTCCTGAATCTTTTCTGACCTTCACCCTTGGAAACCTATTCTAGGCCAACCAGGACCCTCAACCTCAAAATGTAGATACCCTGCCCATCTCCCCAGACTCTACAATGTCCTAACCGCCATCTCTAACTTTACCAAAGACACCCCAGTCTTGACCCCTAAGTCTCTAAACACAGGCAATCCACCTTCCACACGCCTCCTCTTATTTTTCCAACACCCAGCCCAGCAGCCACTTTCTTTGATTCCCCACAATCTTTCTTTCTCTGCGAATTCCCTACTGCCCCATCTACTCACTCCCCCAATAAATATGCTAGAGCTGTGCCAACTGCTTTATGTCTGGGCTGGGAAGGATGGGCTGGAGCAATCAGAGGACAGCGAGAAGAGGGGAAATGTTTATTGGAGTGGGGTGGGGTCAGGGGAACATCACTGTCGCTCATACATCTCCCGTAGGATCTTCATGCTTTCTGAGTAACGAAGCTGGTTCCGATGAGATGCCTCCTTCCACCTGCAGTGGGAGAGGGGAACCAGAGGGAGGACTCAGCAATTGGGGCAGAAGCCACAGAGGAACAAGCAGGCTGGGGATGCTCACCTCTGGCGGATGCGTTTCCAGCGCTGCATGTTGCGGTAGATGAGTGTGGAGGGTGAGGGCTCAGGCTCAGAGGGCTGTGTGGACAGACAAATTAGGCTGGGTGGCCATGCCCAAGCCCCACAACATATGTCCCATAGCCCCAGGCAAGCCTTGCAGACCCACCTCATCATCAGGGGTACTCTGTGTCTCGGGCTGCAGTGGGGATGGAATTCGGGATCTGCAGGCATCTCCTGGTGACCCAGGGGCTGTGGGAGGAGGCAACTTGTACACGTCACGACTCTTGCTGTTGGTGACTTCTGAACCCTGGGGACACAAGAGCCCCATACCAGGCCCCAAAGAGTCAGAGCCCAGGGCCAGGGGTATACATTTTACCCCTCCTGCCTGTGACAACAAACATAAGGGTCTCACCAGGGTCCTGTACTTAGGAGTCACGTCTGAAGGATGGGGACCTTACCCAGCTTGGGGGTCAGGTTTGTCTGCCCCAGGGATCCCTGTCTTCTCATGTCCAGCCCAGGGATCCCCATCCACCCCTGCCCAGCCACACCACAGACTCCCATCTATGCTTGCATAGCCCAGGACATCCCCATCTGCTCCCTTAGATCAGGTGGCTACACCTGTTTACTCTAAAGACCCCTCTCCAGCCCCCCAGCTCTTGGGGATCCCGATCTCAGAGGTCACACATATCTGCCCAGGTGAATTCTGTCCCTTTTTCTCCCAGAACAGTTAACCATGTCTGTCTGCTCTGGTGAGCTCTATCTATACCCTCAGTCTAAGGGTTCATATCTGTGTGTCTCACTGGATCCAGGAGACATTTAAGGGACACACAAATCTGTGCCTGTCTATCCTACAAGGAGGATACCGTGTGACCATCTACCCACTCCCTCCCTGGTTGTTGGGCAGGGGCCTACCACCCATCCCACCTCCTCATCCTCAGGCAGTGGGGGCAGCGGTGAGCTGGGTGAGCGTTCGCGCTCACGCACTGTGGGGCTGTTGCGCATCCAGGCACGGCAGATTGGGTACAGCGGTGTGTTCTCACTGAACTGAGCCAAGTCCACACTCCGGTCAAACAGCTTAATCACATACGTGTCTAGGGTGGTGGGAGCGGGAGGTATGTGAACATGCTTACATAGCCCCCTATCGCTGACCGCCCTCTAGGGCTACCACCTACTCACTAGATCGCTGTGGCCCTCCTTCAGCCAGCCCATCATCCATCTCCCTCCTCTTCTTCCTCCGCTGGTGTGGGAAGCGGGCTGATGGCCTGTGTGGGTTGGGAGAACATCAGGACCAGAGCTGGGGACCTCTCGTCACCTGGCTGAAACCCCTGCCACCTTACCGTTTGCCGGTGGCCACAATGGAGCAATCCCTGTGGGGAGAGACAGGCTATCAGCAGGCTGACCCTGGAACAAGTGCTTGCTCAAAACTCCCCAAAGGACACCATAGGGCTACTGAGATCAAGCCTGAAATGCTCACATGGACCCCACTAACCCTGTAGGCTTTGTGTCCCACCCACACCCCTGGGGCTCTATTTGCCAACCATGAGGGGACCTAAGTTTCTGCTGCCCCAGGGTTTCATACACATAGAGCGGTTAAAACTGTGGTGGAGGAAGTACAGGGCAGAGCGGTCAGTGCTTGGTTGAGTGAAGCCATTCACTACAAGCCCTCAGATACGGATTCCACCAACAAAACTTACTTGCTGTGGGTGTCTGAGGGGGTCTTCCTGGCTTCCTCATCCAGACGCTCCCTGGTAGCAGAAGAGAACTGTGGGCTTAGGGTTCCAAGGGCCCAAAGTGGGAAGGCAATGAGTGGCCTCTCCGTTGGGCTCCTTCCTCCCTAAGCCAGGTTCTGGGGTCCCACCCAGATCTACCCAGGACCAGAGGGCCCAACCTGCCAGGGTCCCCAACCCTCTCTGGCCCCATGCCGGTCCAGGTCCCAACCTGTCCATGTGACTCTTCTCCAGTAAACACTGCAGAACAGCATCCAGTTGGTTCCGGGCCTTGGCCATCTCCAACTCTGGGGAAGAGGGTACCAAGCAGGAGTCAGTTCCCAGGCCCAAGCAGGTGGGCAGCCAACTGGGCTGTGGAACGGCATGCACAGCCAATCCTATGGCCAGGCCCAGGCATGCTAAGAATGCAGTGGGCAGACTACTGAAGCAATGAGCAAGAGCTCTGGGTTCCTGGGCTGTTCCACCTAACGCAAGTCACCTTACCTCACTGAGCCCATTTCCTCATCTTGAAAAATGGGTCTCCAAATGACACCTATTTGCTAGGGCTGCTCTGATATTTAAATAAACCTATGTTGTATGTGAATCTCTTAGCAAAATGCAATAATAAGTAACATGCACACAGTGCTTATTATGTGCCAAGCATTGTTCCGAGCATATCACACATATTAACCCACTGAATTCTCACAATAACACTGGTAGGTACATATGATTTTTATCGCCATTTTATAGATCATGAAACTGAGGCACAGAGATGTCAGGTAGCTGCCCAAAGTCACACAGCTAGGAAATTTCAGGGCTAAGGACTTGCACCCAGGCCAGCTGGCTCCACAGCTGAAATTAAAAGGCAGGGACTCCAACTGGGTGCAGAATCTAGGCCCCAGATATGCTTCGTTTGGATAAGGCAGTGGTGTTACTTTAAATCCAAATTAAATCTGAATCAGCTCACAACATTTAATTGGGAGACTTCACCCCAAATACCCATTTTTGGCTTTTTCCCCCCACACGGGAAATAAAATCTGGGCCCACTTTCCTGATCAATGAGGTAAGGTGACTTGTCTTAGGTGGGACAGCTCAGGAACCCAGAGCTCTTGCTCACTGCTTCAGTAGTCTGCCCACTGTCACATGCCTGCAGCCTATGTATTTGCCTCCCATCATCACAGAACTTAAGGAGTTAATGATGTTATAAATATTCTCCTCTCACCCTGGGAGGTGTTTGCTCTCCTCTTCCAACTAGTATGTGCTCTGGCTCAGTGCTCAGAGCCTGGAAGGACACTTGGGGATATGCTTTGACCAGCCCTGGGACTTCCTGAGGAGACCAGAAGATGCAGGGATTCCTGACATCACTCAGAGGAGAGACAGGGTAGGGGGGTGGGAGCAGCTGGGATTCTAGCAAAAAGCCTTGTTCAGGAGCCAAGGTATGGATCATGCCCACATCTCTTTCCCTACCCTCCACTTCTCTCCTGAACCTCAGACCTTGGGATCCCATGGACTCCTGGACACCTCCTCCTGGATGCTGCACAAGCTCCTTCCTCCTACTGGGTCCCACACTGGCCTCAGTGTTTCTCTAAACTTACCCTCTTTCCTGCCCCCATCTCAGGGTAGCCCCACTGTCCCCCAGTCCCTTCCTGGGACTCAACATGGACACCCCCTCCCTCCTCCTTTCCAACCCATCAACCCCTGTCCACCTAGCCTCCTGAGTTTTTCTCCCACCTATCCCAACCCTCCCCTCCCCACCCTGGTCCTTTTCCTTCCTTCTTCCCCTGGGCTCCTAACCTCAGTCTCCCCTTCTGATCCACCCTCCACAAGGTGGCCAGTGAAATCTTCCTAAAACCAACCCTGATCCTGATCCTGCCCTTAGAACCCTTCATGACTCCACAGCATCCCCAGGACAGAGCCTGAGCTCTTCAGCCTGGTGTTCACAAGCCTCCATGACCGACCTACCCACACCATCATCGTGGTCAGGACCCCTATACTTTTCCACCCACAATTTTTTTTTTCCCATTTGAGAGGCATCTTTATTAACTCACGCCTCAGTTCAAAACCCTCCCTTGGCTTCCCATTTCCCTCAGAGCAAAAGCCAAAGTTCTAACCAGGGCCCACAAGATCTGTTCCTCTCCCCTCCCCTCTTTGCCTCTATCTCCTCACACTCTCTACCTCACTCACTCTGTTCCAGCCACACTGGCCTCCTGGCTGGTCCTGGAACAGGCCAGACAAGGCTTCCACCTCAGGGCTTTTTCAAAGCTATTTCCTTTGTCTCACTTGCTGTTCACTCACATATTCTCATGGCTCTCTCCCTCACCTTGCCTCACTCCAGATCTCACGTTTTCTCTCCTGCTTCATTTTATTACCACTTATACCACCTAACATCCTACACCATTTTATTATATTTTGCCTGTATCCTGTGCCTCTCCCACCGCCCTAACATGCCAGTCCTGGGTTCCCATGAGCTCAGCCCCAAACCAAAATGACTTCCTCTCTCTCAGCTTCTGTTTCCCCATCTACCACATTTCCGATTTCTAGGATTCTTGGGATACAGTGACTGCGAGGAGTAAAAACTTCCTTGTACTTCAGGCACTGAGTACAATGCTTGACTCATAACCACCGCTGGCAATGTAAAAACTGAGGTACAGCCAAGAAAAGAGTCCTTCTCAGAGTCACTGGGCTTGGAATCCCATGTCTTACCGCACCACACTGCCCAAGCCACCACCATTCAATCTCAAAGCTATCTTGAGCAAAGACCGGAAAGGTATGCAGGTGGCAGAAATCGCTCGATGCCCGACACTGCGATAGTCAGAAGCGCTGCAAGGAGAAGTCGAGTCGCAACAACCCTGTCTATCGGGACTCCCATACCCTGATCAGTCCCGTGCTCCTCTACGGGCCCCTGATCTCGGAGTCCTCACCTGATTTCTCCACTTTCACCTTCACCGGGAACATGGTTCGGGTCTGGGGTCTGGCTAGCTGGGTCAGAGGAGCCCAAAAGGGCCTAGGGTCACAAGTCTAGGCCGGAGGCAGACGGAGATTGGTCTAAAGACAAGCTTCGTGTGCCCGAGGTTTTCCGCCCTGAGCAGCATCGGACCGGGACTGCCGCCGCAGCCACCACCTCTAGTTCCCCTCTGGTGCTCCGCCCCCACCGGCAGTCGCTTGTCCCCATTAGTCAGTGCAACCGTCGATCTTAAACCCTGACCAATTGACAGCTACCGCCATCTGCTCTTAGCTCTAAGCCCCACCTTGCTGAGGACCCGTTTCCGGAAACAAACCAACGACATCCCGGAACGCTTTCTGGGAGATGTAGTTCTCAGGAGACTCAGCCGGAGTAACAGCGCCTGCGCCGCGCGAGGCACGGTGGGAGACACAGGATCCGCGCATCGCGAGGACTCACGGAACTTGTAGCTCTGAATAAAACCCACTTAGGTATTAACGGTACTTATTTAACTGTGGAAGTACCTCTTGCTCCGAATTGGAAGACAAGTCTGGAGTTAGGCTTCGTTCCCTCTGAGCACTCGCTAGGTGCCAGCTACCTATTAATCTCTTTTCAGGCACAACTTCATTCACTTAGCAAATATTAGTGTGCGAGTAACTCTTACAGGCATTGGGGACCAGCAGTGTACAAAATAAACAAAAATATTTGTCCTAATAGAGTTTACGTTTTGAGGATGGGTTAAACAATAAAACCCTGAAATTTTAAATAGTTTGGTTTAAGGAAGCTTTCTCTAATAAAGCAGACATCTCCTTCAGAAAATGGGAAACTTCATTTTACCGCGTATGTCTTGACCCAGATAAACTCCAGGCAGTAGCACTGTGGTCCACTATGCAGATGAGAATACTTAGGCCAAATGGGAAAGTAATGTTTTCAAACTCACATACTACCAGTACAGGATAGCAGCCCCTAGTAATAGAAACATTATTCCTTTCTTACAGATTTCCCATCTGTAAAATAGGTTTCCAAAGCAGAATAGTTCCTATTTCAGGGGGTTCTGAGTAGCAGTCAGTGAAAAAATGCACATAACATGTGAAGCACTAACCCTGGAACAAAGTAAGCATTCAATGAATGTTTCTGACTATTAATAATCATTTTCTGTTTCAATGTCCAAAAGATCCCAGGAAGTCAACATAGAGAATTAGGGTCATTTATTGGGGGATGTCAACAGTATATAGGAGACAGGAACAGTATTAGGGGCTTGAGATTGGGCTCAGAGTAGAGGAGTCCATCCTGGGAGAATTTGATCAGGTCCCAAGCCTGTGCTGAAGAAGTTGTCATGGGGTACCCAGGGGTATGGTGAAGGAGAGGTAGTCCCCAAGAGCGCCCCAACGGGGCCGGTAGATCTGGAATATGGTGATCCAGGTGGTGAGTATAATCACCCAGAAGAGGAAGCCCACAGCTGAGCGCCAGACATCTGTAAGAGGTAACAGGAGTGGGGAACGTTGGCTTCCACCTGCTCTCTGGTCACCTCCGGACCAGTTTTCTCTTCTCTTCCACAGACCCTTGGAATTCTGGAACTTCCATCATCCCATCCTACCAAAGCTCCACATCGCCCCCCTCCCCAGTGGCCGCCTTTCAACAGTGCCCTGGACTCACAGCCTTTGATTTGGCTCTGCTCTGTGTATGCCGGGACAAGGAAGGCCTCTCGGAAGAACCAGAAGATGTTGACCAGCCAGAGAAAAGGGAGGAAAGCAAACCCACCTAAAGAGAAAAAAACCAAACTGGGACATAAGGCAATGAGTATTCTCCCCAACGCCCACCTAGAGGACTTATTTGGAAGATCCTCTCCCACACCCAAGTTCAAATTGAGATCTCTGCTATTAGGGACTTAGGTATTGAAGCTCCTCCCTGGGATCCAGGAATCTGATTCCTCAGCCAACTTTCTCAGGATCCAGGAGTCCAGTCCCCAACTCCCCCTCCTCTCTTGGGACCAAGAAGCTCTTAAGGCCCAGCCTTCTCCTTCCTCAGGACCCAGGCCCTTCCCTCAGAACCAGCGCTCCCAGCCGCTTCATCCCTTAGATCCAAGAATCCAGCACCCCAGACCTTATTCCCGTCCCCTCTCGTCTCCTGGGACCCTAGGAGACGCCCTTACCCAGGTAGTACTTCCGGCACAGGTTCAACTTCTCCTCGTTGGACACCCGCTCCAAGTTCATAGTTGCGCTGGGGCCGGGTCGTCCCGAGGGTCTGAGGGGCAAGACCCAAGTCTTCACACTGTGAGATGCAAGGATCGCGAAACACGCCCCTTTTACGACAAAACAGAGATAAATTGAAGGGTGCGTTTGCTGAAAGTAAGGCACCCCCGCCCACACCAGCAAGCTGATTGCGTTGAGACGCTCTTTACGTTTATAGGGGTACGTGAAACGTCCCCCATCTCACCAGTGGAGTTTACTTCCGAGGGGTGGATGCCTTTGCCGCTTTCAACTACGGAAGTTTGCGTGAGATGCCGCAAGTATCTCTGGAGTTTGTAGTCTTTTTTGATAGGCAGCGATGCACGCATGCGCTTTCAGGGAATTTCGATCGGTGATTTTGCGGATAAGGCGCAGGCCTCCAGCGCGCAAGCGCACTAGGGGGGTTTCTGAGCGCGTGCCGAAGGCAGCGAAGAACTACGCTTCCCAATGCTCTTAAGCAACGGAAGTGACTTAGGGCCCACCGAGTTGGAGGATTCGGGCAAAAATGGCTGAATATTTAGCTTCGATATTCGAGACTGAGAAAGACAAGTGAGAACGGGCCCATCGGGGTTGCTGGGCCGCGTGGCACGGTGTTTCTGGGGTATCCCGCCCTCGGTTCACCTATGTCTTTGCACCTCTTCCAGGGTTAACTGCTCTTTTTACTTTAAGATCGGGGCCTGCCGGCATGGGGACCGCTGCTCCCGGCTGCACAACAAACCAACTTTCAGCCAGGTGAGCCTTGGCACGGCGCCTGAGGGGTTAACGCCTCCCTGCCGTTCCCCTCTGTTGTCCACCGTCACGAGGTCCCGCCTTTTCCGGATTTCTTAGGCCCACCCCACCCTGCCGCCCGGCTTTTCCCTAGTCGGACCTTTGCAAGTTCCTCCCCCGGTCTACACCCCTGGGTTGTCTTTCACTTCTCGGTCTTCCCTCTTCTTGGTTTCCTTAGGGACAAGCCTGGCTGATGCACTCCAGAGGCTTCCCCAACTCCTTTGTACATAGCCCTGCCCTCTTTGCTCAGGCCCTGCCCCTCTTAACTCTATTCAGACCCTAGTGCTGCTCAACCTGCATAGGAGTCCTCGGAACACCGCCCAAACTGCAAAGGGATTGCTCTGTGAGGGACCGTTTGTTGGAGGCAAGCCGGACAGCCCTCATCAGGCCACTCTCTGATTCCACCCTACCCCCTCAGGTCATGTGAGCGACGTGGAGGTGCAAGAACATTATGATAACTTTGAGGTGAGGGTTGGCAGAGGTGGGCTGAGTTTTTTGTCGTCCAGGAACTCAGCTGAACACCTCCTGGTCTTCGCAGGAGGTGTTCATGGAACTGCAGAAGTATGGGGATATTGAAAAGATGAACTTAGGGGACCACCCCGTGGGCAATGTCTATGTCAAGGTGCCTGCTTTCCTCCCATTAGAGCCCAGAGGTAGAGGCATTTCAATACCTAAAGGTCACCACTGAAGCCTCATAGCTTGAGGTCCATCACTAAATCCAGTGTAGCCCCAGAGCTGCTAACTAATCCCCTGAGGTTTCTGAATCTGAATGCTGACCCTTACCGACTTCCCCCTCAGTTTCCGAGTGAAGAGGATGCTGATCGGGCAGTAGATGAACTCAATAACTGCTGGTTCAATGGGCAGACTGCATGCTGAGCTGTCTCCTGTCACCGGCATCCAGGAGTCATGCTATCTGCAGTATGAAATGGGGTATGGCAGTAAAGGGGCGGGATAGGCACCTGAAGTCCCAGACTCCTGTGTGTGTGTGTGTTGGTGGGCTGTCAGTGATAATGGCCCCCTCCATTCATCTATCCTCAGCCCAGAGAATGTACCCACGGTGGCTTCTGCAACTTCATGCACCTGCAACCCATCTCCGGGAACCTCCCGTGGCCGCTCTGTGGGTGGGAACCCAGGTGCAGGTATCTCAGGACCAGCCTGCCAAGACTTCTCATACCCTAAGGCTCCTATATCCTGAGATGAACCTGATCCTTTGCGTCAATAACAGTATCTCAAACCTTTGGTATCCTAAGACTAACACTGAGCCCCGTTCCAGGACCAGCATCTAAGTCCCAACCCCCAAACCACCCTGAATCCCAAACCCAAGACCAGCTTGGATCTCTTAATCTTGAGGTCGGCCCCTGAGCACCTATCCTAGACCACCCCCAGGAACTCTAGTTACTTCATCACCTGCTCTGCCCCATGCCTCTAACCCACCTCTCCCCACTCCTATCCCCATACCCGGCACCATTCCCAAGGAAGAAACCCACGACATCCCCTAGACCACCAGCATGGCCAATTCTGAGATCCTGGCCCTCTTGCCCTCCACCCCTAATGGGTAGAAGTGTTCCTGGCCAGGACCTCTTCTCAAAGCTCCCCCAACTCCACAGGGCCATCTTCCACAGCCTCTGGGGTCTACCACCCCACCCTGAATAAAGTTCTGTATTGCAGATTTTAAGCTTTGAGCGTAGCTTGGGTTGGAGTTTCCTTCCACCCCCACATCTGACGAAAAGGGGAAGTAGGTGGGGCTCTAGCCACAACTACAGCCGAAGAACTTAAATTTTATCAGACTCAGAGTCCAACGCCCTAGAAACCCCCAAGTGGGACTGTTGGGGGTGGGGGCGCCTTCGTGCTGGAAACTTCAGTACATCCATCTGAGGCTTTTCAAGGGGAAGACGCCTGGTTGTGGCAGATTGGAGGAATCCCAGTACAGAAGAGATTGGGGTTAGAAGTTAAGGTAAGGTTGCTCGAAGTTGAGTGGGAATCTTCAGTAGATGAGGGCTGGGTCCTCCATCCCCAGTTCCCTGAAATAGGAGTCAGTAATACCTAATACTTAAGCTTACCATATGCCAGGTCCTGTCCTAAGGAGCTTCATTTCTAGTAAGGATTTTTTTTTTAATCATTTTTTACTTTTCAGTTACAGTTGACTCTAGTAAGAGTTTTAATTCTCCACAATAACCCTATCAGACAGGTGGTATTCTCCTACTATATGGATGGAACATGGCAGAGATGGGATATGAAATCCAGGCAGTCTGGCTTCAGAGCCCTTGTTCCAGCAATCTTAAGGCCTTGTGGCCTCTGATAATGGTCCAGGAGCTGGACTGGGAGCTTGGGGTAGATTCCTGGCTTTTGCAGGAGCCTGGGGGTCCTATGCCCCCACATCCACTGTTTCCTTCTCCCTGGTTTCCTGTTAAAGTGGCAAAGGTGCTTGGCCGGAAACCCTGTGGTCGTGGTCCCCCAGGCTGCCTGCTGGGATGGGGCCCCAACGCCTCCTGTCTGCTGTGCTGTTCCTGGCCCAGGTGGTGCCTCAGGAAGCCTCCCAGCACTGCAGCCGGCTCGAGTACTGGAACCCTGACAACCTGTGCTGTGGAAGCTGCCTGCAGCGCTTTGGGCCACCCCCGTGCCCAGGTGAGAAGGGACAGGGTATATATCCATGTTTGGGCGGAGTAGGGGGTGGTAGGAAGCTGGTGAAGGAGCAAGGTTTGGGGGGCCTGCTTCGGAGTTGGGGTGATGATAAGGCAGGTATGGAGGCTGAGCCTGTGAAAAAGGGTTACATGAGGGCCACCGAAGGGTTGTGGCCTGTTAGGTGGGATCCAGGCAGTGAGGAAGGGGTGAGCTATACAGATCAATCCCAACATGGGCAGAGTGTGGAAGCAGATGGGGTGTGAAGGGTACAGAGCCTATGGAGAGGGTTTTTTGTTTTTTTTTAATATATCTTTATTGATTTCAGTGAGAGGAAGGGAGAGAGAAACATCAGTGATGAATCATTGATCAGCTGCCTCCTGCACACCCCCGACTGGGGATCAAGCCCATGATCGGGGCATGTGCCCTGACCGGGAATCGAACCTGGATCTCCTGGATCCTAGGTCGATGCTCTATCGCTGAGCCATGCCCGGTGGTGCTGCAGAGGAGGTTTTGAGAGAGACTGGCAGGGCTAGTGTAGGGATGGGAGAATGGAGGGGTGAGCACTTCCCACTGATGGGTGGGATGAGAAGTTCTGGGATAGGACAAAAGGGGAAAGGTCCTGTTAGAGGAGGTGGGGCTTGGAAGCCACTTATAAGACCCTGTCTCCAACTAGACTATGAGTTTTCGGAAAATTGCGGGCTCAATGACCTTGGTGATCACGTAACGCACTACTTCAAAAAGTGTCCTCCTGGGCAGTGCAACCCCCACAACGAAGAGCTATGTAGCCTCTGTGGCGGAGGAGCCAGGGCCCCCATTCCAGCGAGAACCCAGCCGCGCTGCAGAGAGGTGCTGGTCCGGGGTCGGGCTGCTTGGGCAAGGGTTCAGCCTGCCAGAGGTGGGGTGGGGTGTGGAGGGCATGGTTTGGGATTGGGTGGGCAGAGTCTGGGTCAAAGGTGGTGGTATAGCCCCACTGAAGAGGATAGAGGTGGGGGCATTGTATCTGGGGGTGACAGCTAGGATTATAGTAGTATGGGGGTCTGGATCAGGTGGGGATGTGGCTCTATGGAGGGCTTATAAGGATGGGAGATTTGGGCAGAGGGGGCAGGAGCAGGGTTTGCCTCCTGCTTTACTCCAACCCCCTATTCCCAGAGGCCGGCCCCTGCTAAGGAGACCTGCCTTCTGAAGCCTGAAACAACCAGCATCCTAAGCTCCCAGGAGCCCAGCTCACCAGCAATTTCCATCCCCTCACCGACATCTGAGCACACCGTGCAGTGGCAGGCCCTGCTGACCTTTACCCTGCCTCTGGTGTTGGTTCTGCTCATGACCTCAGCAGCCATCCTTCTGTTCGCCCTGCAGAGGCGCAGCCCCTACCACCCCTATCCTGGCTTGCTTTGCAGTGACTCCAACACCTCTCAAGGCCCTCTGGAGACATCAAAGACAGGTGACTCATGGAAGGTTTCTCTGCTTCCACTCCTGGGGGGGTTAGTCCCCGACATGCCAAGGGGAAGGACTGGAAGCCCCTAATTCTCCCCCTCACTCCTCTGTCTCCTAGAGCTGCCAAATCTGGCATCACAGCCCCTGTCCCGTCTCCTGGATGAACTGGAGGTGCTGGAGGAACTGATTGTGCTGCTGGACCCTGAGCCTGGACCAGGTGGGCCACTGTCCTGTGGTACCACTCGACACCTGGCTGCAAGATATGGACTGCCTGCTGCCTGGTCCACCTTTGCCTACTCACTGCGACCTAGTCACTCGCCTCTGCGTGCCCTGATTGAGATGGTGGTGGCAAGGGAGCCCTCCGCTTCTCTGGGCCAGCTTGGCGCACACCTGGCTCAGCTAGGACGGGCAGATGCCCTGCAGGTGCTGTCCAAGCTTGCCTGACCTGGGGCTCACCCAGCCTAGTTCTCTACAGTAAAGGTTCCCTTGAAATAAGTGCCTGCTGTGTCCTAGACTCATTATGAGCCCTCTTGAAATAGTCTTAATTGGGCCAAGACTCAACAGACATCCTCAACCCCACCCCCCGAAACGGGCCCATTCTGTCCCACACAAGACCAGGTGTGGGAGAGCTGGCTTCATGTGCCTCTGGGCAACCCAAGAGACTTCATCCACAGACACCCAGCTGGATTCTAATTTATAATATGTAGAACATTTGTTGCTCTGAAGCCTCGACAGACCCCATAATTTACTTCTGATTCAAATAATGGCCTCTCACCCACCTGTTGGGGCTGATGGGCTTCCTTGGCTCAGAATGGGTGTGGGGCACAGAGAAATAAGAGCTCCTACATGCCCCCAGTACCATACAAACTAAGACCACCTCTCCAAACATTGACAGACTTTATTGTGGGGGGGTTCCCACCCGGGATCCCACCTCTTAAATAAAAAAGTGCATAGAAAAGAAGGGATTTAGAAACCTTTGTACAATATCTACATTCTGGGCCCCCAGGGCAAGGAGGGGGCAATTGCTGAGTGGGCTGGAGGGGTGGGGACAGGGCCCTGGCCACCTGCACACCCACATCCACCCTGAACATGAGGGTGGGGGTGAGATGCTCTGGGAGGGACAAGGGAGCCCCCAGACCAGGGGCAAGATGGCAGCAGGGGGGCGTGGGCAGCCACAGCTTCAGTTAAGGAACCGACGGCAGCGCTTGGCGCCACAGTTGCAGGGCAGCTTGTTGCTGGCATCCTCGATGGGGAACTTATAGTCATAGGTGAGCTCCTCACCACGCAGGATGCGGCGCAGGGCGAAGATGACGATGTGCTTCTGGCCCTCCACGTGAATGACTCGAGAGAAGCAGTTGGGCTCACACGAGTGGTTGATGAAGCGGGCAGCGTTGCCATGCATTGTGGCATCCACCACGTCGAAGTCATCCATGCGGAACATGTAGCACCCAATACCCTACAGGGACAAAGTGGGGGCAGTTAGGTGCCCTGTTCCCATGGGTAGGCCCTGCTTCACCCACCTCATTCCCATGACCTGGCAAAGCCCACCTTCCCATCGTAGAACTTCTCCCGCTTGTCAGTCAGCACAGAGCGAATGACAATACCAGAGTACTCAATGACCATCTCGCCAGCATCGATGTTGCGCTTACAGAACAGGCCCCGCCCATGGATGGCAGATCTGCAGGGTAGGATGGGCAAGGGGAGCTCAGGGGGCAGGGGGACAGAAACCAAGGCAGCCCCACACCAGGGCACCTGTCATCCACCCAAGGGGCATCTTCCCCCCAACCCCACTAACCTGTAGACACCCACAGCCTCTTTGGATGTCTTCTTGAGGTGGCGAAAGCGCATAGCCATGGGCAGCTCCAGGCTGGTGGCACGTCTGATAGGGGGCAACAGTGTTACACAGGCTGGTACCCAGAAATGATCTCTTCTGCCTCCGGTCAGCCTCTTTAGGGGCCTTCCAGACCACCCCTGCGCCCTGGCCTGGCCCCCATACCTGGTTGACCTGAGCTGCACCTCATCCTCTTCCTCATCGCAGGTGGCCCCCTCAGGGAGCACCCTGTGCTGGGAGGCCAGGAAGTTGAACATGTCAAAGGTGCACTTCCTGCAGAGGAAGAGAAGGGAGGGAGGTTCAGAGCCATTCCTTCGAGGTGCTACCCCCTATTCTTGGCCTGGGCCTGCTGCTGGCAGAGTGGGAGGAAAACCACTGCAATGGAGACAAAGCAAAAGGGCACTAAAAGGTTAATTCTGAGATGAACTGTAGTAATTCCGGGAATGGCCTAGTATCTCTTCCCCGGCCTGTTTCCCACCTGTGCAGACTTAATTTTTACCCTTGAGACTGTCCATAGGGTTCCCCCAACCCAGGCGTCATACCCCAGACCTCTCACCGAAGATAGACCTCGGCACGGGCTGCCCCATGGGGATTCAGGGGTGGCTCCTCCTGGCCTTCTCCCTGCTGGTGGTAGCGGAACTTATAGTGCTGGCAGTGCTGGGCCCCAGGCAGCTGCTCTGCCAGGAAGATGACAGCGTCATGGTGGATGCCCAGGAGCCTTGCCCCACTCATTCCTGAAGAAAATCAAAGGTCATGTCAGTGGCCCACCTTGCCCTCAGGAAGTGATCCCAGCCCCCTGGGCCCCTGTGGATCCCCCACTTACCACTAAAGGAGAGATGTCTGAGCCGGGCATGCCCTCGGGCCTCTTGCACCTTCTCAATCAGAGTTCTCCATGCCCCTAAGGAGAGGGCGGAGCCACAGCAGAGTCAGGATGGTATTTTATGAGACACCTTCCCTCCCTGCCACCACTACTCCAAACTCACCCTCCAAGCTCTCTGCCTCCACGCTGAACCCATCCTCACTGCTGATCTCAAACCGCAGATGCGGGCCAGCCCGTCTCGGAGCGTGGTTCTCTTTATCCTCTGGAGATGGAGGCTCTTCCTCAGAGCTTGAAGCCTCACCTGGTCCCAGGGAGCAGGTCAGAGTAGGTAAGAATCACCCCTCCTGGAGTCAAAACCTCCAGGTTCCCGACCGCCCTCCCTCCCTGGGCACAAGCACATACTCTGGATCTAAATGCCCAGTGAAGGCTAGATGAGCAGTTCCACGGAAGCTTGGAGTGTTTTGGCCCCACAAGACACACTATGGCTTACCCAAACACCCAATCTACCATAAACACCCACCCCTCATTCTTTTGTCTCATATAAAATTAAAAATACTGAAAAACTATATTTTGCACGTGAATATTTTTATATGCAGCATATTTCTGTATTACAAATATGTTATTAATATATAGGACCATACAGAATCAAACACATGTACATTACGAGCTATTTAAGAGATTTCTCATGGGCTAAAGATTTTAAAGATACAGCAGAAAGGACTTACTGATGCAAGAGATATAGATGTAAGAAAGGGAGGTGGGGGTGACGGTCGAGGAAAACTCTGAGGTTTGGGGCCCGAATAATTGGAAGGATAGTGACAGTGAGGGTGCAGGAGAAAGCAGTTTGGGGAAAAGGTTGAAAGTTCAGTTTGGAACTTGTTGAGTCTGAGATTCCCCTTAGAAAACTTCCCTGCAACTTGCTGGTGGAGATGGAGAGCAGGCACCAGGATAAAGGAGTGTGGCTAGCAACTTGGGGGCTATCAGAATTAGAAATGGGATTTAGGGCTATGAAATTAGATGAGAGCACCCTGGACACGCCAAAGTTGACAGGTTGGGGCACTGAGGAGGCACAACTAGAGAGGTCAGGAGAGGGTGGGCTTCCGGAAGCCAGGAAAGAGAGTGCTTCAAAGAGGGGAGGGATCAGCACACCGAAAGCTGCTGGTTCAAGCAGGATATGGACTGAGGACTGACCATTATATCTGGCGGAGTGGGGGTAACGTAAGTTTCAGTGCACCATACTTTAAAGAGAGGCAGGACTCACAAGGTCACTATTTCCCCACATCACTTCTCTGGGCCAACCTACCCACATGTTCTCCCAGTCCTAACAATTCTAAACTGGACTTGCTGTGTGACTCACATCACCTCTAGGCCTCAGTGCCCCTGGGTCCACCTCTGATAACTTCTCCCACCTCTTCTTAGCCCTCCCATCCTCACCTCCGTTCTGTTCTCTGAACACACTAGGGTAATGTACATGTTTGTTTCCTCTACCAAAGTGTGGTACGCTCCCTAAGGGCAGTCAGGGACCTGCCTGTCATGGTCACTGCCATATTCTCATGCCCTCTCTGACCCCATAAGTAGTCTTTCAGTTAAGCAGTCTCACTCTACCTCACTCCACTTCCGTGCTCAGCAGCTGCGTTCTACACAATGAGAAAATCCACATATCAGAACAGGACTGGGGCCACTGAAAATTCCAAACCTCAGGCTGCTAATTACCAACTTGCTTGGCTGCAGCCCCCTCTCTGCCCTCCCCGAACTACAGAGTACTTATCTTCTGGCTTCACTGAGATTTCAGCCAAACGATTCCAAGTGCCCTCATCCTGTATACTGATGTCTACAGATACAACTAATCTCCCCTTTCCTCCATCTCAGGGGTCTCCTATTCAACCTGACCACATGCCTCCTCTCACCCCCTTTGCCTTCACCCTTGGCTTTGCTGTCTCAGCCCTCACACCAAACCCCTCTAAGCTGTTGGCCCACCTCCTCCTCCCAGACTCTTAGCTGAGCTTTTTGGCAAAGCGCCTAGGTGCTGTTCTGGCTTCCTCACTAACCACCGTCTTTGATTCTGGACTCCGACACAGCATCCTCCCAACCTGTGCCACTGGCCTACATGGTACACACCAATCCTAGACCCTGCATGCCTGGGGCCCTCCATGGCAGTTGGGACTACTGACTACTCCCTTCCTTGGGCCTCTAGGACACTGCTCTCCTCTGATGTCCTTCCTACTGTTCCTGACCCTCCTCTGGATCCATCCTCTCTGGATAATCCCCTGAACTTCATCTTCAGCTTTACTAGGTACCTGACCCTCTGACCCTGGCAGACTAGGCTCTGAAGCTCTCCCTGGGGCTCTTGGCATGCTGGGCAAGGCACTTTTAGAGACCCTCTCACATCGAGCTAAAACTTCTTATCTCTGTCTATTTCTGTCACAGGCCATAAACTCCTTGCGGGCATCTCTATAACTCTAATGCTGAGCCTTAGGCCTGTTCCCAGATCGGTGTGCAATGTGCAACACCCAGTAGGTGTCTTTTGAAGTGTACCAATTCTCCACTGTACCTGTCAGTCATTCAGCTGAGCAAGCACAGGAAAGAACGTGGTGAGAAGAAAAGGCTGGTCCCTACCTGAGTAGTGGTGCCACTGGGATTCAAGCAGAAGGTCAGGGGGACCATCAAGACCCTGGGGAGGACCACCTTCTGGAAGTGGCAGCAGAGGGGACTGGTCCTGGAGGGGCCTGTGAGGAGAGACCTGTCAGAAGAGGGAAGGGACAAAGATCCCAGAGCTTCCAGGGAAAAGGGACTGGCCACTCACCTCAGGCTTTCCTCCCCAGTGGGCTCCCCAGAATCATCCATGTTGAGAACTCCACGCACTGTAGGCGTTTTCATCCTCACTCGGCTAAACCTGGTAGGGGGCGGGGGGTGAGGGAAACCACAAGAAGCCTGAGCTGCCTTCTCCTGCCCAACTCTCTTGCCCACCTCTAACCTCAGCATACTCACTCACCCGCTGCTACTAAGCCCTGGACCCTGGGTGGGATCCTCCAAGGCCTCTCCATCTTCCTCCAGCCGGGGTGTCTTGCTCGGGGGAGGCACTGGTGGGGAACGGCCAGAGAAGGTGGACACCCTTTTGACACGGATGGCCTGGCGGGGCGGGCTGGAGGGCCCACTGCTCAACACTAGTGTCAATGGAGGGGGGGGTGGAGGCGGTGCAGGACGGACCACCCCCACCACTGGCAACACACCCAGCAGGGGTCCTGAGGGCAGAGTCCAGGAAGTGGGGGCTGTGGGGGGGATGGGAGGAGGAAGAGGCAGCTGCTTCACTGCTGGGGAGACAGGCTCACCCTCCCCAGCCATCTTCACAAACACTTGCCCCAGCTTGTTGACAAGGATGATTTTGGATGTGGCAGGTTTGGGGGGCTCAGGGGCAGGGCCCAGGCTCAATACTCGAACCCCTGGAGCCCCAGGGAGCCAGGCAAATGTCCGAGTGGGATCAGCAGGGCTAGGGGGCAAGCCCTGGGGGGGTTGGCTGCCATTGGCCAGGGGAGGCGCTGGGGGGAGTGGCTCCTCTCTGGGCCCAGTACCCCCGTCCCCAGGCCCCCCTAAGTTCTTCAACACAAAATCCACAATTTCTGATGGCAAGTCCTCAGGAGGTCGGGCCCTGTCCCCTGCAGCCCCGATGACCCCAGCGCGGCCTGCCCCTGGCCCCGAAGGAGTCTCCTGACCCCGAGGCTGCTGGACTGCCTCAGCCTCGCTGTCTGTGCCATCATCCACTCCGTCCAGCTGTTCGATGCGAGGGGCTCCAGGGAGAGTGCCAGGGGCCAAGGGAGGGCCAGACACCACAGTCACAGGGAAGTGGATATAGTGGGGGATAGGGCTGGCTTCCTCCTCTGAGCTGTCCCCTGGGCCCCCATGGCTGCTCCCCACTGTCCCTGCAGCCACAATCTCTTCCTGAAAGGGCTCAGTCCCCAGCAGGCTGGCCGCAAAGTCCAGGTCAGCAGCACTCAGTCCTGACACCACTTCCATGTCCTCAAAGTCTGGGCCCAGGTCTTCAGGGGGTAGTGGAGATGAGGCAGGGCCAGGGGGAGCCAGCTCCCCTGAGGTAGGTGTAAGGGCTCTAAGGAATGAGGTAGGAGGGGGCACCCTGAGCTGAGGAGAGGTTCTGAGAGGGGAGGAGGCCCGCCGTGATGGTGGCAGCCTGGGAGTCAGGGGGCTGGGACGACGGGAGCGTCTGGGGGGAGCTGGGAAGTCCGGGTCTCCCACTGTAGGAATGTGGTGGGTCAGAGAAGATGGACTTCCTGTGGGAGGAAGAGTCATTGTCAGCCAGGTGCTCCTGCCTCACCTGCCCCATCCCTCCCCTGAATACTCCCAAGTACTCACCAGGGGAGGGCAGGGGTCCAAAGGAGACACCCCCCAAGGGCCTCCGGGATGGTGAGTAGTTGGGCACTTTGATTCGAGCCCCCGAAAAGGAGCGGGGAGCCGGAGGAGGGGCGCTGCTTGGATCTGGCCGAAGAGTGGGGTCCAAGTTCTGAATAGGTGAGTGGTGCTCAGGAGCTCCAGGGATAAGGGCATCTGTATCTGGTGGGGGGTTGACATGATCTGGGGGCTCTAAAGAGGCAAGAAAATGGCATCAGGGGTGGCGAGAGCTCTTTATTAAAGCCTTTCCTCACATGTCCTTCCTTCTTTTGGGCCAACTGCATCTTCTCCATCCCTGCCCCTGCTCCAGTCACAATGGGCACTGGTCCCCAGTCGTCAGTCAGACTGCAACCCTCTGCATAGCTTCTGTAAAGCCTCCACATGCACCGGGACCAGGGCCCCTTTGTGACCCTTCCTCAGCCATCCTTTGCCATCTCCCCACATGGCTATCTATGGCTCTGATTCAGGCCCTACATGCATGAGTGGCACTGCTCTCTCTCCAGCCCAGCCAGTCCTACCACTTTCTTACCTGCTCTGTGCATCCCTGCCACATCAAACGCATCCGCCCCATCCTGGCACTTTTGGCTCCCCATTACTTGGTTCCACCCAACCTGTGCAAGCTGATCTCTGCCGCCTCCTCCCAACATTCCCTTGTTTCCATCCAGGACAGATGTACCCTCCTCCCCTCTCTACTTCATGTCAGACTCTAACCTGGAACAAACTCCTTACCTGCAAACACAATCCCAATCTCTTCCTCCTCCCATTCAGCCCCCAATGGCCTCTCCCTTTACCAATCTCCAAGCCCATTCTTTGCTCTGTGCCATCCAGTCCTCAGCTACATCCCTCAGTGCCAACGTGGCTGTGAAGGTGCCAGATTGGGAATTGAGCAGATCAGGTTAGAATCCTGGCTCCACCACTATGTTACTATGGAGAGCGACTACCCTTTTGAGCTGCAGTACAGCGGAGCTTGTACCTTCCTCAGAGAGCTGTAGGGAGCATTATATAAGCATGGAGCCCCGAGTCAGGTGGCCCTAAAGGCTCCTTACATTTGACAGAAGTTGTCACCACCTCCCCCCACCCCAAAGCAGGAAGCACGGTACTCTCCCCTCAATTCCTGTGAAATCTGTGAAATGCTGGCATATAATGCGCAGTCATTAAGTTATGTTATTGCCATTACAATGAGAAAAGAACAAGCAATCTGGAATTTCTTTAGGAGAGAGGAGGATAAAAATGAGAGGGTGGCACTCAGGAAAGAAAATGTAGTTCTAAGGCCATACCAGTGGAAGGGGTGGGGCTGTGCACAATGGTCTGGTTCTCCTCCGCTGCCTCCAGGTGAACTGGCTCTTCCCTTGGCCCCCATGGCCGATACTCAAGAATTCGGCACCGATACCAGCAGCGCCGCCTAGCATCCACCGTGCTCCAGTACAGACGGGAGCACCTGTTGGGTGGGCATGTAGGACATAGGGTCAGGACAACTTGGGAAATGAGATCTAGTCCTGGAGTCCCGAACCCCACCAACTTCCCCTGGGCTGCTCACTGGTAGCCAACGGGGAAGAGCCGTCCCTCGCAGTCCGAGAGATCAGAGAGAGTACCCAAGGAGTCAATTCGAATGGAGCCTA
Source organism: Miniopterus natalensis (assembly GCF_054644295.1). Lineage (NCBI taxonomy): Eukaryota > Metazoa > Chordata > Mammalia > Chiroptera > Miniopteridae > Miniopterus > Miniopterus natalensis. The sequence goes on from NC_142098.1 coordinate 10,956,773, forward strand.
TGGGCAGAGGAGAGATCAGGAGGGTGGGGCCAGGCAAGGTCAGGAAGAGCACAGTAGAGAGCAAGCAGCTTACCAATGAGCACATTGATGGCATCAGGTTCGAGCCCTGTCAAGAACTTCCGCTTGAAGTTGATGCCCTCAAAGTCCACATAGACTCGGCGGAGAACATCAAAACCATCGGGAGTCACGATCTCCTGGGAAGTGGGTGGCAAGTGGGGTTGCTGGACTGGAGGGGTGTGAGAGGGATGCAAGGGACGTCTCCGTAGGCAGGGACTTGTAGGCAGGAGGCTTGACTAAAGGGCTCAAGGAGAGCGAGGAGACACTGAGAGGCAGGCAGGGACTGGGCCTGAGGGGCTGTGGGGGTCCCTAAGTGGAAGGGGGAAGAGAGCAGTGGGGAGGTGTCTCCCCCACGGTAATGGCCCACCTTGCCATCCAGCAGATCTGTATGTTTCTGACAGAAAACTTTCTTGTCATCCTGGAAGATGCAGTAGCTGGCCCGGGCACACATGAAGTGGAAGTTGCTGAGGCAGGAGGAAAGGCAGCAGCCCACCGTGGCTCCAGGCTTTAGGCAGAGTTCACAGCGCTGTGGGTGGAAGGGGTTGCTGAGGGGAGAAGCCAGCAACCAGGGCCAGGGCCTGACACTCAGCATCACTGTCCTTTAGATTCTGCTTGGCCCCGTCTAGCCCAGCACTTCACAAAGGGCACTCATGGAACATAATCTCTTACCTAGCTGCATCGAGGGCCAAGTTCACATCAAAGCTATTTCAGATTTTCTGAAGCAGAATGTTGCAGTAGAAAAAAATAACAGCTAATATTGCTGAGTGGCATTTACCATATTTCTCACGTGAGTCTAACATAGAACCTGTGTCATTTCACTTAATATTCACATGTGCCCCCCACAGCAGGTACCTCTATCATTCCATTTCCTGACAATGAGCTGATTCTAACCCAGGCAACACCTCACCTCACAGGGATGCATTAAAAGATAAGTGCCAAGTTGTATGGAAAGCACTCAGCACAGGATCAATCAAAAGGAGGTCTTTTAACCTTTAGTCTCCCAGGCCAGAGGGCTCTAAAAAGGGGAAAAAAGCCACTATGTCTCCTGCACCAGAGTCCTAGGTACCAAAAAAGACACTGAAACAAGAGCTGTATCCACTGAAGGAGGGGCCCCCGAGACCCCGAAAGCTGCCCACCTCTCCAGGCCCGTGCCCTCACCATCTGCCTCCCTCGAGCCACAGCAGCGTGCACATTCTTGAGGGAACCATCATTTTCCTCAAATACTTCGGCTGACCAAATGGCACAGTTAACGTGTGTCCACTCATTCTGCCCGATGTACAGGAGCCGCCCTGCCTCCTAGGTGCAGAGGAGTGATGTGAGGAGAGGCCTCAGGGACTAGGCCCCACAACCTGGGGCTTCATGCAGTAGTCCTCACCTTAGAATCTGCATCCCCATATTTGAGGCAGAGCGCACACTGACGAGGGTCCTCCAAGTGCGAGAAAGCAACTGGATCCTTGCCCTGGAAAGCTGGAGGGAGTGTGGGAAGGGAGGTCTAAGAATTAGGACGGGATCACCGACTCAGGGGCTCTAGTTTCCAGTTCCCACTTCCCAGTACCTGCTGAGGGGTCCCCTGGAGGTTGCCCTGATTCTGGGGTCTCTGGTTCCTGTTGCCTCCACTGAGCGTAGACATGGTCCAAGGATGGGGGTAACACAGCATTGGGAAGGACTCCGCTGTGGATAGGCTGGGTCAGTATCTGACACATCTAGCAGGATGGCTGGACTAGAGCCCACCCACAATCTCAGCTTAAATATTCCATGACACCCTTTGTCCTCTTGCCATGTGGCATTTCTCTCAGTCTCCCAAATAACCAGGCCCACCTTTGGCACATGAAATGCTTGTTGTTCCTCATGCCTGGAATATTCTTCCTTCACATCTCATCCCTTGGGCTTCCTCATCGCCACTCTGACTGTCTGGGTCATCAGTGCCTACCCAACCCCTCCAACACAGCTCACTGCTGTCCCCAACAATGGCTTGCATGAAATAGAAACAAAGTAAGAGCTAACTCCACAGTCTGAATCTTTGCTAGTCTACAACCACTAGGGACTGTCATCCTGGTTCTGCCACCCTCCAGACCCTAACTCTGCTCATCTATTCTCAGCCCAGTTGGAACCTGAATTCCCCTCAGGTGCCCTTGGCCTTTGCCCTCATTCCCTGGTTCCCCTTCTGCTACCCAGCCTTGCTCACTTCGGCAGCCGGGTACTCCGTCGCCAGTACTTGGGGTCATGGGCGTCGAACCAGCCGAACGTAGACTCTAGCAGCTGGGGAGTGGGTAACAGGATGAGAAGAACTGGCTTCCCCAGGAGAAATGGAAGGGAGTGGGTCTAAAGGACCCACTCTCTCCTCCCCACTACCACTGAAGCCACCCTATAATAAATACCCCCAAAGAGCTCACCTTTAGTAGGAGCCCCTTCATTTGGCCTCCAACACGATGCTCTGAGGTCTCTCCTTCTTCCGAGTGCCTCATCAGGATGCTCACCACGTCCTCCATGAAGCTGTGCTGTAAGGGGTTTTGTCAGGACCCAAGCCCCTGCCCAACCCCAGCCTCCTGGCATCCACCTGTTCCTCTCAGTGTCCCACTCACCACAGACTTGTAGTGGCCTTCCTCAAAGCGCTGACTCACAGCTTGCAGGTTGCAGGGCCCTGGGTGCAGCTGCTTTCCATCTTGGCCACACTGCAAAGAGGGAAGTCAGCAAGGCTAGTGCTAGTCTGGCCCCACCCCATCCTGACCCCCGAGCCCTCCAGACCTGGGTGCACAGCAGCAGTGGGACCGCCACCTTGGAGCTCAATAGGCCCTGGAGCACCTGTCGCAAGCCACCCTGCAAGGCCCCACTCAAGGCCTCTCGCCAGCGGGGGTGCGTGGCCCCAGCACACGGTCCACAGGTGTACAACACTGAGTCTGGCAGCCCCGAAAGAATCTCATAGTCTTCATCTAGAACAGCCAGGGCGAGAAACGAGAAAATGTTTGGGGGCTCTCAGCAGCCCCTAGGTCACTAAGAACATTTAGCCCACCTGTCCTCTGAGGGCTTGAGGTGGGGGACAGGACAGGGATCCCCAAAGGGCTGAGGTCACACCCTGGTACTCCACCCACTCACCTGAGAGCCCCTCACACTTGGCATGCACCCAGTGATCACACTGTGCACACTGCATCATCTTGCTCTCATAGTCGTTGTCTTCATAGCAGCGCGTACAGATTGGGCAGTAGTTTCCTGAAGGAAGAGGAAAGAAGAGGGCAAGTCAGAGTTTCTGTCGCGGGGGTGGGAGTGCCATCCCTTGACTGCTACATGGGCTGCCTCCGTTATGCTCCAGTTGGGTCCCTAGCATTCCCAAACAGCTGGCTGAAGAAAAGCCTCTTTTCTAACCCTGCAGTCCCAATGCTTCACTAGGAATAGGGTCTTGCTAAACACGATGACTAAATAAATGAGAAAAGGCCAGGTTTTCAAAGTGCTCAGTGGAGATCAAGGTTCCAGGAAGCATCTCAGGGAACACATGAGGGTGGGGTCCCAAGCCCTCCACTTCCATTGCCCTCAGAAGCTGTGTCCCTGCTTCGTGTACCGGATAAGCCTCTGTGGAAGAGTACCCTAAACAGAAGGAAAGAGTCCACGGCGAAGAGAGGGTGGAAAGCCACTAGAAAAGAGCATCTGTTCTAATTGCCCTTGCAGGAGACTGGCCCACTCCCCGGTGGACCCCCAGGACCCAGGGCCCAGGGCCCCTGCCAAGTCCCCACCTTTCTCATAGAGCTGGGTGCACCTGGGGCAGAGGCTGTAATCTCCAGACCACTCGACGTCCCAGTTCTTGCCTGGAGTCGCCCCACAGCTTTTACAGCGAACACAGGCTGAGCAGATCTGGGGGGCAGGGCAAGATTAGGGGTACAGCCAGACACCAGGCTAGAGTAGTGCAAGGGGAGGATGAACAAAGAGGAGTGAACAGTAGGCAGGAGACAGGTAAGGAAGGCAGGCAGGCAGGGTAAGAGGAGAACAGGAAAGGAACGAGGTGGAGAGACTGGTGATGGGGAAACTGAGCGGAGTAGAGGTTAGGCTAGAGCAAGGGATGATATGAGCCTGGGACTGTGGAATCCATGAGCCTCTAAATCATTACACCTAATTTCTTGTCTATGTGAAATTCCTGAAGAAAAAATGTTATATTTATCAAACTCTCAAAAGAACCTTCAACCTTCAACCTTCCCCTCCTCATGAGAGCCCTGGCCTACAGCAAGGCTGGGGCGGGGGCAGCATTAATTGGAACTCCAAAGCAAGGGGTTTGGGCCTCATCTCTCACCCAGTGGCGCCTTTTGCGTGTGGCCCGGGTTGGATAGCTGGGCCCCAGGCAGGCTGGGTGGTAAGCATGGCGGCAGCGCTCACACTCCAGGAGATGCTGTTGGATATTGGAGAAAAACAGCAATGGCAGGACCTACTGCCATAGGGACACCCCTCTCCTTCATTCCTCCACCCACCCCATGGCTCCAGTGCCTAAACCTTGGATCCCCGGCCTTTTCGCCCACAGACATGGCAGAACTTGCAGCGGCGGCAGCACCAGGTGTCATGATGTTGGGGCAAGGGCCGCTCGGCTTCCTCCAGGCAGAATGGGTGGAAAGGATCACAGCAGACTTGGCAGAACACCAGCTGGGGGTGGGAGAGTGAAGGATGAACACAGGGTGAGCCAGGAGGCCAGGGCATGAGACCCAGCTGAGAGGGCCCAAGAAATCAATAAGAGCTAATGGAGACTTCAGGAGTTGTGAAAAAAGGTGGGGATCCAACCTCATGCAGGCCTTTGCTGGCACATAGCAAGCACACCATAGGTGGGCCCCCCGGCACAGAGGTGAGCACACTCAGGCCTCCCATCAGCCATACATTCTCCAGGTCACAATCCTCCTGAGGCAAGAGAGAACAAAGGGTTTAGAGAGCAGTCAGGGACTTAAGTCAGATCCATCCATCTTAAAGCCCTGGCTTCTCAGACACAATCAGTAACTTTCTTCCAACCACAGTCCTTGCCATCCTCCCCCTCAAAGCCATACCTTAAAATCCACACGGACCCGGTGCACACCATCAGGGGACTTCTGTTTTCCAGTCCAGCCATTGGGAAAAGAAGCAAAGGGACCAGGGGCCAAAGTATCCTAGGGAGGGACAGTGATGGTCAGAAGGTGGCGCACCCCATCTCTGCAGGCTTCTCTCCTAGCTGCCCTCTCCCCCAGTTTGCCAGACCCTGTTTTGCCCAGATCCTCTGCTTTCCAGAGGATAGGCTGTCTCACCCATCAGGGTCTGTTTTCCAGTGTGGATACACCACGGAACTCAGGTGAGCCCGTTACCCTGACTTGCCAGGAAGCTCCTGGAGGGCGGGAGCCATGCCTTCCACAGAGCTCAGGGTTCTTGGTGTGGGGCCATGCTGACCTTGTCCAGGCGCCTTCGGGCCTTGAGCTGCAACACAGGCTGCAGGGTGGGTTTGCGGGGCCGGCTCTGCTCCTCAGGTTCTGGCACTGGTAGCTCTAGGCAGGATACATGAGCGGTGAGGTTCCCTCCTCTTGCCTGTCCCACTGCCCCTCTTTTACAACTCCCAAATGTTACCTGGATCCCCAGGGCATTCTTCAACCAACCAAGGTCTGCTAGGGTGATCCTTAGTTAGGACTTGCTCAATAAGCTACTAAATACCTCACACACCAGTTTCCCCATCCACCTGAGACTACCTCCTTCTCTGGACACTGCTACTCTCTGTCACACAGAACCCTGGGGTCAGAGCCCCATCACTTCCACACAAAAGACACAAGGCTGACTGACCGACAGGCAAAGCAACAAGCAATTCGTACCATTCTCTCGGGGAGTCCGACGCCGGGGAGCAGGGGGACCCCCAGGCTCTGAGTCATCCGAGTCCTCGAAGATATCATAGGAGGGTCGCTGTTTGACGCAGCGCCTGGCTGACTTGCGCTGCAGTAGGAGGGAGTCCTGCTCCTCGGGCCCTGGTGGGGCCACCACCTCCTCCCGGGGCCCCCCAGCTCCCGCCCCCCGGCGTGGGCCTGGAGGACCAGGGGAGGCCTCAGGAGATTCATCGGAATCCCAGGGCAACAGCGTCTTCACTATCGTCCGGCCTGTGGGAACAGGGGACTGAGTAGAATCTGATCTCAGCCAGGGACATGGGACATTTGGATGGAGAAAAGCCAGAAAGTGGGGCAGAAGAGAACAGGAAGGAGAGATACAGAACACACGATGGAAAAAAGACAAAGGTGGTGGACTGCAAAGATAAGGGGAGGAGAGCGAGAAAACATGTTTTCCTCCATACCAGGAGTCTAAATAAGGTTGTGTAAAGAAATGCTCCTCAAAACTTACCTTTTTTAGCCAGCCGCTCCATCTTCCGAGCCTCTATCTTGTCACACTTCCGGTATCTGGGGAGGGGAGCAGCACGTCACCAGGGTAGGGGACTGGTGGTCTGGGGGGAAGAGAGGAAGCTCTCCACAAGGATGCCAATCCCACTGCTCTGGTGGGGCAGGGGGCCTTGGTGACAGACAACCATGGGTGGGAATGGAGGCTGAATCTCAGCTACTCACACACAGCACTGCTTCTTGGTGTTAGGGCCCCCAAACTTGGGCTTGTCCAGACAGTTGACACAGGAGCCACAGTCCTGCACACGCAGGCAGCCCCGACAGTGTCCACACCGTGCCATCCGTATCTTCTTGCCATGATGGGAGGGCAGTGAGCGCCGGGGTGTATGGACTAGGGGTCCTCCAGACCCTGTGGGCTCTGAATCTCCCCCAGGCCCTGATGAATCCACCTTTCCCTGCTGTGACCGTGATGGGACACTCTCAGTCTCAGATGCTGATGACGTATCTAATGCAGTGAAGAGGAGGGGATGGAGCAACAAAGCCACTTCATCTGGTCTCTCCTAGGCTTCATTCAATTGGCCCTCTGGCCACTACTTTTGCAGTGCTCAGGTTCCACATGCCCCCAAACCCATTTTGTCTAAGACCTAGCATGTACTCTAACCTCTTTGCCACCTAGCCTTAAGCACTCAACTCAGCTCCCACTCTCCCAGGCTCTTGGTGGATTCACTCACTCCCAGACTTGACATGGCTGTCTAATTTCCCCACAAGACACCTGCCCCTACCCTCTGCGGCAAGGTCCTGCCGATCCCGGAGAGGGAGAGCACTGAGGCGGGGGACGTCTTCAGGCACCATGGCCCGGGCCTGACCCAGGGCCACAGCAGCATGACGGCAGACATGTTTGATGCGGGGGCCTTGCACAGGGGACTCGGGGCCCTGGGGAAGGAGAAACCAGGAATACATGTAGGGAGTTGCTACTTGTGCTATTGCAACCAGCCTCCTTCTGAGGGCCCTCCATCCACTCCCTACCGATGGTCTCTCTCTTTTAGTTTCCACCGATTCATCTTCAGACCTGACAGAACCTCTATCTGAGATTTGCTTGACAGTCCCCATGACCTCCTCCATCTGCCCTCCAGGGTTTGGCTGGTGGGGAAATAATAAGCAGGGTTAAAGGCTGAAAAGTGAGCAAAGACAGGGCCAGAGAAGGAATACAGGAAGCTGGGGCACAGGGAATGGACTGGTTGAGAGTGTTCCCTGCAATGCTGGAGGGAGGCAGGAGTTTAAGAGACTGAAAGGAATCGAGGCTGTATGACTGGGTGCAGGGGCCCAATTAAAGCGCCATGCTTACCGGCATCAAAGATGCCACCTTCTGCTGCTGTTGCTGGTCGATCTTGAATAGCTGCACCTTGGCTCTCTTGAGGAGGCTGAACATTTTCTCCTCTACACCAGACAGTGGTAAGGAACCCAGGCCTGCAATCCGGGCCTTTTCCAGTGGTGGCGGCTGCTGTGGTGGTGGCTGCTGTGGTGGTGGCTGCTGTGGTGGTGGCGGCGGCGGCTGTGGCTGTAACTGTGGTTGCAGTGGTGGTAGTGCCTGGGGCAGCAGCTGGGTTTGCAAGGCCTGTAGGGGCTGCTGTAGCTGAGCCTGAGGCTGCTGCCCATTGCTCAGAGCTGCAGCTGGGGGCACCTCTGCCTTAACAGGAGTGGGGACCACAGGGGCAAAACGAGGCAGGCTGAGATGGTTGGTGCGGCCCACTGCCCGTGGCTCAGGCTCAGCTGGAGATTCATCAGCGGGAGGTGGCTCTGGCTCAGGGGCTTCAGGGGCCCCAAGTGGAGGAGTAGTAAGCACCGATTCATAGATCTTCAAGTGGGCTTCACTTGGGGTAAACTGAGGGGCCCGAAGGAGCAGGGGCCTCCGGGATGGAGTGAAAGGAGCAGGGGGTGGGGGTGGGGGTGGGGCTGGTGGAGGAGCAGGGGGAGGAGGGGGCAGTTCTCGGGTCAGCGAGGTCCAGCGAAATGTGGGTTCCCTTAAGATGGACCGTCTCTTTTCAGGAAGTGGGACTGGGACAGATAGGGGAGTTGGAGCACACGGTGGAGAGGGGGCTGGTGCTGGTTCCTGGGGAGCGAGTGGTGAGATGGCAACTGGAGGCCGCAGAGTAGGTGAGACTTCCACCTTTAGGGGTTTGGGGGGGTCTTCATCCATAAATCGTCGGGGTGTCTTGATGACACGGGAGGACCGGGCACTCACCACAGGCATAATAAACTGCCGGATATTCTTTAGGAAGGTGGTACTTTTGGGAGCCACAGTGGGACTGTCTTCCAGAGGGCCTCCTGTGGTGGTGCTGGGGGTTGGAGTGGTAGGAGAGGTGCCCTCTGGCCCTGCCCGAGCAGCTTCCCGCTCCGCCCGTTGGCTGGGAGTCAGGGGAGGCCGGCCTCTCTTCCTAGAGCATGTAGCTAGGACAACAGGAGGGGATTCTTCCTGCTCCTCTGGGGCAGGAGGTGGTGGAGGGGATGGTGGGGTCACTAAGGGTGGTGGAGGGCAAAGTGGGGATGGAGGAGATGTTGAGGGAGATGGAAGAGGTGGGGGAGGGGCTGGAGGAGTCAGGGGTGGTGAGGGTGGCTTTGCCTGTTCCTTTTCCTCCTCTAACGTATCTTTCTCAGCTACAGCTCGCTCTTCCTTCCCTTCCCCTTCCTCCTTGTCTTTCTCCGTCTCTCCCTCCTCTTTTAACTTCTGCTCCTTGCTCCAGCAAGGGCCCTCTCCCTGTCCAGATTCAATTTTTCCTTGGGGGGCATCCTGCCAGCTTTCCTCATGTTGATCTTGACCCTGACCTGATTCAAGTCCCAAGGACAATCGTCCCATCTTCAGTCTTTTGGCCTTTGAAACAAACTTGATCACAAGGGGGAGTCCACCTCGGCCTCGGCCCCTGCCTCCACGGCCTCCTCGCCCAGACTGTCCTCCACACTTGGGGGTCCCAGGTCCTGGGCCAGGCCCCTCCTTGCACTTCCAGCTGCCAGTTCGATGTTTTACTGGAATCACAGGAGGTGGAGGCTCAGGTTTGGGGATTGTCACAGCTGCTTCTGCCACCACTACTGCTTGTTGCTTCTTCCTGCAGGGGCCTGCTGGCCGTCCTGGGGGCCGCCCCCGAGACCGACGGGGGGTGGAGGGCTCACATGCCCGGCTCCGGGGGGCTGGGGGTGCCTGGGCCCGCCGAAGAAGTTCAGTCAGTGCTTGCACCATCCGTTCTGTACCCTCCTCACCCCGTTTCCGGGCAGGAGTCTTTGGGGGGGTAGGAGTCACATCTGCTAGGCGAGGAGGCGGAAGGGGGATCGTCTTATGCTTGCGGCCCCGACCTCGAGGGGCTCGACCTAAAAGAATAGGTGTGGGGAGAGATGGGTCAAGCCAGCCCTTTGGACTATGAAAGGCATTGCAGGAGGGCCAGGACTAGTCTTACTTGTCTGTTTCCCCCACAGCCCAGCCTAGCTTGGGCTCTGAACACAGAACACACTCAGTAACTGATGGAGACTCTAGTTGAACAGGGAAAAGCTGACACAAAGAGTGAGAATAACATTCCTGTAAAGCTACAGAGGTAGAGTTTCCCCGTCACTCACCTCGCTGGGACCGGAGCGCAGAGCGCAGGGAACTGGGGGCCACATCTTCATCTGAATGAAAACCCTGAAACTCCTGATTTAGGGGACCAGAGGTGGAGGGGAGAAACAGCAGTCAGTGCCAAAACCCTTATTCCACCTGAGACTCAGCTACCAAGGAATATCCCCAGCTTCCCCCTTAACAGACCCCTGCCTATTTACAGAAGAACTAAAAAGAATAGAAGGGGAGGGGAATAGAAAAACAGGGTTTCTCCTTAGGGATGAAAACACAGGGTATTTTGAACCTCCACTTCCTATGCCAAATCACACCAGCACAGAAGGACGCAGAACAGGGTATTCTCAGGCCAAGCACTAGCCACTACCCTCAGATTCCCTTACATTCCAACTCAGAAAAAAGTGGGACCTCTGTTTACACCCTCTTGGGCCGTAGTTTCTTCCAGAATGAAGATGGGAATAGGGCCACCCAAGCGTGGTGTCTGTGTACATCAAATGGTTTATCGGATCCCCACACCTTCCTCCCTTTCCCAGAGGCGGGGTTATAAATCATGAGCTGAACTCAAGACCTGCTGGAGTGCTCAGTCTCAGTCTTCATTCCATTTCTCTTCAACCTGGGCCCCTAAGAGGAAGCCCTCCACCATTCTACCCTCTCTCCACTTTAGGTCAGAAGAGGAAATGGGGCACTGGTGAAACCAGAGGTTATGAGGCTGGGCGGGGCAGCTCACAGGTAAGAGCCCAGAGAGCCCTAGCTTGGGTCCACTAAAGTCAAGCTGCTGCTGTCAACCACCACTGGTTGGGCATGCGGTGCCCATAGCTCCCTTGCTCAAACCTCTACTGCCCTAGCTTTGCCGACTACCAAGAAAGATCAGCCCAGGACACTTCAGTATGACCCGCCACAGGCCGAAGTGCCTAGCTGTAGCTTGGGCTTCTCTACTCACTTATAAAAGCCCCTTTCACCAACAGCTCCATGCAGCCCACCTCCTCCCCGGACTATTTCCAGGGCCCTTTCTCTCCGCAGGGGCCCCGAGGACCCCGCTTCCCCACGTCACTCCTCGGGGCCACCCAGAGCCCTGGAAGCCCCGGGCCTCCGCCCCGCCAGGCGCTGGGGACGCCTCCGACCGCCTCACCTCCTCGTCGGATTCCCCGTCACTGCTCTCCTCCTCCGGCGCGCAGTCCCGGCTCAGGCCCCAGCCCCGGCCCCGGCCCCTGCCCCGCGGAACGCGCGGGCCGGCCCACAGGCGGCGGAGCCGGCGCAGGCCCCGGCGGAGCCCCAGCAAACGGAGCAGGGCCGTGTCCTCCCCGGGCTCGGCTGCGCCCGGCCCCGCCGCGCCGCCGCCGCGCCGCAGAGCTACCCGCACTCTCTCGGCCCCGTTGCCCCGTCCGCCGCGGCCCCCTCCCCCGCCCGAGCCCCGCGGCCGGCCCGGGAAGCGGCCCCGCGCGGAGCCAGGCCCCGGGCAACTGCCGCCGCCCGCCGCCGCCGCCATCTTGGCACCGTGAGAGGGGCCGGGGAGGCAGGGGGAGGGGCGGCCCGAGAGCAGGGCCGGGGGGAGGGGAGAGCGGGGAGGGGCGGTGCGGCTGCGGCTCACGACAACAACCGGCGCCGCCGCGGGTCTGGCGGGAGCCGGGGGCTGGGCCGGCCACGCGCGGGGCACCACGGGAGCGGGAGTCCGAGGCCCGTCGGCCGTCACCTTAGACCGCGCCTGAAGAGCATAGACCCCGCGTCGCGGCCGAAGAGGGGTGCGGCGCAGGGGCCTCAGGGAAATGTAGTCCTGGCGTCTCGCTTCTTCCGCCGGGAGCTAAGGCCGCGAGAGCTGGGTCTGTGGGGTGCCTATCAGACCCAGAAAGCTAGCTCGGGAGCCGCCGGGAGGTGTGGTTTTCGCCCCCGACTCCTCCCATCGTTCCAGTGAAGGCCAGCGGCCCGCCGAACTACGACTCCCAGGGTGCACGGGGCTCCTTACCCTGGGAACCCCGAAGACACTGGGAAATGAAGTTCACGCCTGCTGGAGGCTTGGGCTGGAGAAGGGGCGGCGGCCAGGGGTTAGTCTCAGTTTGAGGTACGACCCGGCCGCCGTTCCACACAGCGTGGAGGAAAGATGCCACAGAAGCCGCGGCACCTGTCCTCAAGGAGAGGAGGCGCGTGGTCGAAAGCACAGCAGAGCACGCGTACTCCTCGAGTCCCTAGCCAGGGGTCCCCAGACTCAGACTCCGTGCGCCTTTGCTTGCTGTGGAAGGAGCAGTAACTTGGGTACTTACAGCCTGCCCCCGCAGGGCTTGCTGCTAAGTCAGCGGGATCACCTAGCCCTCCGGGCTCGCAGCCTCCTGGGGAGGGGAGGGAGATGGAGGAGGTGGCCGCCGCGCGGAACAGCGGATGTACCCCCACTAGGGGCCGCTACAGGACTAGGGGCTAGGCTGCGCGCACCCCCACCCCGGCGCAGACTAAAGTCTGGACTCTGCTTTCTCGTCCTGAGAGGAAGGCACAGAAAACGCTTTATTTTGGTGAGGAAGTCAACACTCCCCGCACAGTTAAGATGCACTTGCGCAAACTTCACTACCCTCACCCTACACGAGATCGCTGGTCCAGGCTTCTGCAGTCCGCAGTCATCTGGGGGAGGGCTCTCGGCGCCCTTCTTGCGATGCTTCTTAGAGCCGAATTTGCTAGACTACCGAAGCCAGGGTGCCGGTTCAGAAGCATAGCCAGCCCACCAGCCCATCTTTAATTCTTTTATTCTTTGGTTTCAGCCAAAGAAGCTACTGACACCCCGTTAGGTGGAGGAGGAAAGGGGCCTACATGGTGGGTGAGGCCCGGGATGTCCTGGAGGAGGAGGAGGAGTAGAGGAAGGTGGAGCGAATGGTCCATCCCGGCGGGAGCTGGCTGGGCGAGTGGCCCCGCATGTGTGCCTGCATGGAGGCCAGGCTGGGGCAGCCAGCCCCGCACAGAGAGCAGCGGTAGGGTGCAGCCCCGTGTGTCCGCAGGTGCTTGGTCATGGCTGAGAAGTCCCGGGAACGTTGGGGACAGAGGCCACAGGAGAAGGGCTTCTCTCCTAGGGCGGGTGGAGGGGAAGGCTGGTGAAGATAAGGGGATGAAGGCTGGCCTAGGGGTAGACCAGGGCAACTGGACAAAGGAGTTGCGTTAGAGCCAGGCACACAGAGAGGGACTTAAGGGCAGGCAGATCAGTGTTTAGAGAGAAGCAGACAATTTACACTGGGCCAGGTGCCTGTACCTGTGTGGACTCGGTAGTGTGTCTCCATCTGGTGCTTGAGTGCAAACCTCTTTCCACAGACAGAACAAGAATAGGGCCTCGACCGAGCAGGAGGGGGCGGGGGAGGGTGTTGGCGAGATGGGTGGCCTGCTTTGCCCACAAAACCTGCACAGGTTGCAAGTGCACCTGTGGGGACAAAGAAGGCAAAGGAGGGCAGAGCTGGGAATCCCAGGGGCAGATCACTGGAACACTCAGGCAAGACATCAGGGGCTACACTAAGACTGGAGCAAAAGCATCCTCACCCTACTCACCTGTGTGCCTCTGATCAGATTCTTCCATCTCCCCAGGGCTGAGCTTTGTGGGCGCCCGGGGGAGGGAACCTGGAGGGAGCAGAGTGAAGTAGGGGCCCTATTCAGGCTGAACTTCTGCAGCCCCAGCCCCAGCAGGGAGACCCTATTACAGGGTTCATGCAGGCTAGTGAGGGGCTTACCTGATGTAGGGCTAGAGAAGGCCAACTGATTCTGGCTCCAGAACCCTTTGTGGAGGTTAAGGGACAGTGGGATCCTGGGGGTGGGATGGGGAAGAGTAACAGACTTGGCAAAACTAGGGATCCTGACCGATCCCATCCTGAAGAGGAAGGTGTCATTAGTTTTCAGGGGCTGGGCTTTGGCTTCCCCTGTGTTGGGAGCTTCTTGTCCTATCTCCAGCTCAGGAAATGTACAATAGAGATAAAAGATGTGGTACCCTTCCACCCATCACCACTGCCTCACCTGAACCACTCCCCCTCCCAGCTAGGCTTCCATTAGACCCTTCACTCACCTCTGGTCCTGAGGCCAGACCTCTTGCCAGGCTGCAGTGATGGGCGTACTATGGGAGAAGGGAGTGCCATATCTGTGTGGCAATAGCAGGAAGCTCCACAGGGCAGGCTGGCCCTCCCTCAACCAAGGGGTCTCAGCCCACCAGGGCCTAGAAGTGACGCTGGTTTGGAGGGAACCTGGTAGGGGTGGGGGGCCAGGCAACTCCCCTAGACTTTCCTCAGAGCCCCCTGCACTCTCCCTCACCCACATGATCACTTCTTGTTTCCCATCTACTCCCCTGTGGTCAAGAAGGGATTGGTTGAGTTTCTCCTCTGATTTCATCTGCTCCCTCTGACCCTCCTGCATTGCCTCTGCTATCTCAGGATTCTCTTTTGGTGGCCTGTGCTTGGGCACTGTCTCCTGTTCTCTCCCACCAGCTCTAATAAACATCTCTGGTCTCTGCTCTCCAAGGTCCCCCCCTCCTCTCTCAGAATCCCTTGTGGGTCTCTCTGGCTTCTCCTGATGTTCCTTCAGCTCTTGATTCAACTCTACTCCAGCTCTGTCTCTTCGAGCCTTCCTGCATGCCTCTTCCAGGGACTGCACCCCCAAGGCCCTGGCCGCCTCCTCAAGGGGCCCCAGTTCCCCAGGTTGCAGCTCAACACTCTCTCCATAGACAAAGTACAGAAGTTGTGCGAAAGTGGAAGGGCTGATTCCTTTCACCAGAGTCCAGTGGCCCCTGCGGCCCAGCTGCTGGCTCACACCTGCCAGCACCAGGCTGTGGGCAGGGAACTCCTGGCTCCCCACTGTGATCATGGTATCACATAGTGCTGGCCGGAGCCTGGCTGCTAGCCGTACCAGCCGATCAGAGCCGTAGGGGCTAGGCAGTCTTGTTGGGGACAGGGGCATTTTATCTTGCCTGGATACCAATCTCAGAAGTTCTGAGACAGAGGCCACAGTGTGAGGTCCGTAGTGGAAAGGGGAGGGAGGAACAGCATATTTCCAAGCCTGTGGAGGTGAGGGGAGAAAGAGTGAGTTGCTTGTTCTGGATGAGAGCTCTCTATCTTGAGCAAATAAACTAATCCAAGAGAGGGCTTGAGCTTATCCAGAACCATAACAGGGGCCAGGGGCATGGGGTTGGGTGGAAAGAAAATGGAAATTAGACCAAAGTGAGGACTTAAAGAGCAAGGACCAGGTACTTAACAACTGTATCAAGCAGTGGGTTTAAGACTCTATAGATGGATTTTGCCAGTTAGCAATCTCTGACTTAAAGGATAGCAGACACTGACACTTCTGCTTCTCTGAGCCCCTCTGCAGGGAAAGACTTCTGAGCAGGCCAGGCTCTCTTCATTCCACACAAAGAGATCACCTCAAGACCCAGTCAGTCCTGGCAATTAGGGACGGAGCAAGACGCTGCTTCATGGGAGAGTTAAAGAGCTAGTGTGTCCCCACACAAGTCCATTGTGTGGAGCCAATGGTCTTGAGGAGCAGAAAAGTCAGCGATATGGGGATCATAGCTGCAGGAGGGCAGGCTCCAAGGCATCAATCGATCATCTTGAGGCTGAAGCATCTAGAACACATCCTCAGAAGGAACTGGGAGAGACCAAAGATGCCTGTCTAGTGAGTTAAGAGAGCAAGTACAGAAGCCACCGGAGACCAGGCTCTTGACCCAAGGATGGAGAGAGGTTTTGGAGAAGACTTTGACCCCTGAGGAAGTGAGAGGAAGGGAAATGAGAACTGTAGAAAAGAGACTATTTCGTTTCAAGGTTAAGATAAGGAGATGGTTTAATTTTGTTTTTCATAAGCCAAAAGTGAAGAATAAAAAAAGACAGAACCCAACAGGACAGAAATTTATCACACATCAAAACCACCGCACTGGCTTTTAAGAAGAGAACTGGGAACCCAGATACAAAGAGATAGACCCAAATGTCTCAGTGCCCAGTGGAAACACTCCTAGGTGTGGTGAGGACCCTTGTGGGAGGAAGGATTATTACTTGGGCACCTCAGGGAGAGGGCTACAGATTGGCAGGAAGCGGACAGAAAGAGGAGTATAATGGGAGGAAAGTCTCAGCTGGGGAGAAGAAACCACTCACCAGTTGTAGCTTCCTCCTGAACACCGCATGTTCTGAACTGCTGTTTGGGCTCCTGCCCACCCCCCACCCCGGTAACCCCGCCCCTGACCTCACAGTCTTCCATTGGGTGTCCCAAGTATCAGTCTGCCGCAGTTCCCCCACGGGGTGTGGTCTTATACCCCTGCTCTGACTCACCCCTCCAGGAAAGACCACCCTTCTATCCCAGAATCCAGGCATTCTGCCTCCTAACCTCCTATCCTCTTATTTCATCTGTGAACTTCTAGAGTCAAAGAAGTGTATCTGAAGCAACAAAAACCTTGGACTGATCAGACCTGCCTTTGAGTCTCATCTCTGCCATTTACTGGTTGAGTCACCTTGGGCAAGTCATCTCTCTGAGCCTCCCTTACCTCGTCCATGAAATAGGGTAAACCTCTGCTTACCTCATTTGGAGGGGGGTCAAGATGAACTGGTGACTGTTAAAGTGGTTTGTCACAACCTGCACCATTCACATAGTCTTAATTTTGTTTCTTAGAGGTGTCAGCAGAGCTCAGGCAGATGGAAGCCACTCTCTCAAGTAAAACAGACTAAGTACCTGATTCCAAGGAGGGGGAAGGAGGGCCGACAGCATGCCTGTCCTGGTACTGGGAAGCCTTGACTGCTCTGTGGAATGACCTGTCATCTGGGCCACCGTTGCGGACGGGTGTGAGTGACTCAAGTCCTCCCATCAATCTCTGAAGGGGGCAACCCCAGAAAGGGTCTGTGGTGGTCTTCGAAGAGAAAAACTCCTTTCCTTGGGTTGATGACAAATGACATTTCTCTGAAATCAGGACTCCGGGGTTTCTTTTACTTCCTGCCCAGAGGGTCAAGGTCCTCGGAGATTTCCCCTCTTCACACTTTAACACTTGTTAACCCAGGGAAAGGATGAGACCTGAGAAACTCAAATTTCTTTTTCTGTTTCTTTATTTCATGATCCCTCATCCTTTGGCCAATTCTCATTCATTTGACAAGTGATATAACTTATATGTGCCTGGCGTGTCATATATGCCCAATAAATACGGGAAGATAAACTAGTCAGGCACTGGAAGGCTGCTCTGGTAACAAGACATAGTCTGGTCATCCCCCCCCCCCCCCGGGCGTCTCCCTTAGATCCTGGTCCCCTCCTAGACTCAAATATTATGTCCCTAAACTCCTGTTTCTCCCTTTGGCTCCAGGACCCCAAAATGTTCAGACCAACCTTCCACTTTCTCTCTCCAGACCTAACATGCTTTCTCTCTACCTCTCACTCTAGCTTGGGTGCAGGTAGAAGTTAACCCTTCCTAGATCAGGCAGGGTGTGCCAATGGGTGGGGCTGGTGGAGGGGCAATAATAGGGTGGGGAGAGGGGAAAATGAGTCAGAGTGAAAGGGAAAATGCAAATGGGCAAGCTGTATTCATTTGCTGCTCTGAAGGTTAAATGTTTTCCATTTCTGAGCTTTCGAACTCCTCACACCACCACACCCAGAAGCTCCCTAGACACCCATATAAAAGACACTTGGCCTGGACACATAAAAGCACCAATGACAGGTATTTACATATACACAGAAATCCTCGATCCCTGAAGATATAGAATAAGTGCAGAGAGCCATGAGGGAGAAACCCCAAGTGTATAAAGAGAGGTACAGAGGTCTGTCACCACCCAGTGGAGTATGGCCCCCTTCTCACCTCTCAGCCCTCTATCTTGTGTCTGTGACTCAGTGCCCCCACTGGGGTGGTTTTCCCATTGATGATCAAGAGAGTTGGAGACAGCTTAAAAGGCAGCATCCTCTGTAAGCCAAATGTAGTGACAGGAGTGTCAGTGGGTGTTTAAGAAGTCTAAAAGGGAGCAGAAGAGGCAAAGGAACTCCCCATTCAGTGAACAAAAGCTCCCAAGAATGGGAAACCCTTATCTTGCCTCCCACTTGGGGTCTACTCCATCTAAGAGTATCCCTTTAGAGACTTCCTCCCTCCTTAGAGGTATCTCTAGGGCTGCCTACACCTCAGCCCTTAGGCTGGTGACACCATTCTAGGCCATATCTCTCTCTCTCTCTCTCTCATATATATATATATATATATATATATATATATATATATATATATATATATATATATATATATGACTTCTTATATATTTTTAGAAGGAGAGGAAGGGAGAAAGAAACAGTGATGTGATATCAAAACATTGATTGGCTGCCTCCTGCATGCCCCCTGCTGGGGATCAAGCCCACAACCTGGGCATGTGCCCTGACCTCGAATCACACCAGCAACCTTTTCAATGCACAGCATGATGCCCAACCAACTGAGCAACACCAGCCAGGGCTCTCTCTTTACATTTTTTACTGCATAGCCCAGGCTTTCTTGCATGGAGTAAGCAGTGACCACAGAAGCAATTCATGCTTTGACTTGGAAGGACAGGGCCACTGCCCTTTTAATTTTTGAAAGGTCTCCCCTCCTCAGTCTCAAAAACCTTGTTCACCTTCCACTTCCCAAGCTGACTCAGTAGGAATCACCTGCAATTTTCTCCCTGAGGACCACAGGTTATGGGGACACAAGCCTGGACCCTGGTAGAGGGTGGAGTAGGTAGGAGAGATTAGGTAGGACATAACTGGAAGAGAAGTATGTGGGGAAAGGAGGTATGATTTTTGCCTCTCAGTCCTTTATAATACTCATATTACTAAGTAAAGTTTGAAATCTGGTATTTTTTATTCTCACTGATGAGCTTGACCAAGAGCCCTTTCAGGCACAACCCAGCTTGATATAAATATAGGCTGTCTCGACAAAATGTATACACTACTAAAAGCCGATAGCTCAGTTGATGTTTCTTTCTTTTCAGATTAACCCATTGGAATTAATAATTATTCAAAGTGTGTATACATTTTTTGGGACACCCTATATTATAATTCAAAAGTAATCAGAATAGACCAGATAGAGGGATGGTTATTTTATGAAAACATCCTCCCTTTACCTCTCTTATTTTAAATATTGAGTAACTCCAAAGCTAAGTTTTAACAAGATTCTGTTCAGAAAAATTCTATGAACTTTCAACTTTCCCCAGGAACACATCTCTACCCAAATTATGGTGGTTAACACCCCACACACACACACACACATTTTTAAGGTGGTTAACACCCCCACACACACACTGCATTTTTTATAGATTAAGACCAATTATCCAATTCTCACATAAACTTTTAAATGTTCAAGCATTCTGGTTAAATACATCCAACATACCAGAGAAGAGACACCACAAAGTGAATTCATTTTTTTCTTCCCTTAAATCTATATTGTACATACCCAAGAGTCAGATACAGTCATAGCCACGTGAGCTAAATCTAGGTCACAGAGAACCTATCATAGCACACCTTTTGAGGATTACGTGGAAAAAGAACTAGACTAGAAGTAAACACACACACACACACACACACACACACACAACTTAGGTTCCACTGCATCCTCACAGTGAAGGGCCTTTTTCTTCAGCCCTAACATGGGGCTAATTCTTCTAAGACTCTCAACTTCCCCACAGGGACTGTTTTCAAGACTAGTACTGAATACCAGTATTGCCTTAAACCCAGGGAGAGAGCCCCACTCTGACATCTTCTGGCTGTGTCCTTCCCATGGCCTTAGGGGTCCAAGAGCATCTAGGAAGTACCCACCTGGAACCTGTGCCCACCCCCCAATTCTAGACCATGCTCTGGGAACTCAGAACCCTTGGACATCCTAGCCCAAATGGCCCACTTCCAGGGCCTACATGGGCCTCAGCCCCAGATCTGTATTCATGAGAGTGGATTGTGGGACTGATGTAACTTTAGACCCTGACTGTGTGTGAGAGGCAGGTAGACTAAGCTTGGACATGCAGGCTAGTATATGTGAGATACCTTGAAATGTGTGCCAACAACAGGTGTAGGAAGAAAAAGGGGAATTTTCATTTCTAGTCATGCCAAAGCCCCATAAATAATATGGAAGCCTACTTTATTCCAATAGTCTTTAAACTCTTAGGGGAGTCATCATCCCTTTGAAAATGTAAGCTATAGAATCAACTCTACATCACAAAATTGTAGACTCTCATACCATTTTGCATGTGAATGATAAGGAATTCACAGACTGTTCTGAAGCCCAAACTTGGACAGGCCAAATACTCCTCACTTATCCCTGTGACCGCTTTTGTCCCCCACTCCTCCCCAAATCCAAATCCAAATCCAAATCCAAATCCAACATGCATACAGTTTTTTTTGTGATTTCCAAGAGTTCACAAACTCTTGAAATCCACTCATAGACCACCACTCCCTTGTATTCCCCATCCTTGGTTTAAGAGCTCTGGGCGTACATGAAAACACTCTGAAAGCTTTAATACCATGTAATGCTGGAAAAGCTGAGTGAAAATAGATATCAATACCCTGCCTCATAAATATAAAAAGCCTTCAGCAAAGACAACCTGGGTGATTTCCTAATGAGCAGGATATTTCACACACCTCTTCCTGTGCTCCGGTACAGCATCCATCTTTCCCATGCACCTACCCCATGCTTACAGCCTGATGTCTTCTGGGAGTCACCAGAAAGGATTTGGGGAAGAGGTGGGGACAGGACTAAAATGCCCCGGATATGACCCAATCTGGGTTTTGTCTAGAGCGACCACAGGCAATGATATTCATGCAGGACAAACAACTTGGCTGGGGTTTGGAGACATCCCCCCTTCCTCAAAACCTCCAGAAGGCCATGGGCCTAACCTCCTAGCCACATTGTCCAACCTGGACTCAAATACTGGAAAATCTGCCAAGAGCACCTCAACCCAGGAGTCCAGAGACCTCAAAAAGCCTGCAGACACATGTTCCCAGCACAGCCTGGATGCAGTGACCCTTGACAACTTCCCATTGGGCTTTTGAGCTCATCAACACTCACTCTTCAACCCAGGAAATCTCTCAAGTGCACACTAGTTTCATCTCTTGGCCAGTGACTCCCAATAACCTATGGAGAGTCACAGGCTTCTCGCTCCAGTCACCAGATCCAGACACAGTCCAGAGACCCCAGACAGCCTCTCACAGTTCAGACGCCATACTTCATGGCCAGTGACCCCACACAGGGCTCCAAGGGCCTCCAACTGCCCCACAACACACTTCCAAATCAGGCTGGCATCAGGAACCACGGACTAATTCATAGGGCTTGCTGGCCTGGCCTCTGCCCAGCCAGGTCTCAAAGTTGCCCAGGAGGCCCCATTTCCAGTCTCCCCAAGGCAGAGGGAGTTCTGAGGGCCTAAAGCCCTCGGCCCTTACTTCCTAACCCTCACGGCGACCGCTCAGTCCCCTATATCCCAGCTGTGCCCGGGCCAGGCCCGAGCTCGAAGAAGAGTAAGAAAAACCATGGCACTCACCAGCTCAGACCCTGTTCCTCTCCCCACTCGGCCTCACATACACTCGGGGCGGCGCAAGCCCGAGTGGCCGTTAGAAAGCGGGGACTGTCGCTAGGCCAGGAATGGGAGGCCCCGGCGCGCGCTCTTCGCGCCTGGATCCCGAGGCGGATGCTGATTGGTTGCAGCTCCGGCTGCATCCTCTTTCCAGGATCTCGAGCCCGCCTCTCGCCCGCCGCTGATTGGCTGAGATCGAAACCTCAAGCCTGCCTCCAATGCTGATTGGCTGCGGAATGTGCCCTCTCCCACCGTTTCTACAAGGTGACTGGGACTTGAATTTCCTCCACCTGAGTAGCCCTGCACTCTCCCATCCCAGGAGTTCAGGGATACCACCGCTTTCTTGCTTCTGCCTTGCCACGCTGAGTAGCTCTTGTTGCAAAGCCTTTCACCTTTCTCTCAACTCCTTACAATCTGTTGAGGGGTGTGTGTGTGTTTGACTGGGACGCACTCGAGAGCCAGCCCGACTTCAGGTGCCCGTGGGCAGCTCCCCTGTGCCACCACTGACTGGCTGCAGAACGCACCCTGCCTCATCAGGAAGTATGCGGGGACAGGGGAGACACAAGAGGGGGCAGTGCCTTGACCCGCGCATGAATGGCCTAGGCCTAGATACTCGCTCTTCAACTGCTCATTGACACCTCAACCGTCAGCTGAGCCAGGATTACCTGCGAACTTCGTGTGCCAGTCCCCCCACCACACTGTAGAGAAAATGGCCCATAGCGCTGCCCGGCCATTAGCTGGCCCGGGCTTCGGGCCCGACCAACGGCCTTTGTGCCTCGGCAGGGTTTTGGAGCTGACAGACTGCAAGCTCGCACGGCCGCGGTCTGCAAGGGCCAACTGCCTCCTTTCTCCCACCGGCCCTTCAGCGGTTGCTTCGCTGATTGGCTGGCCCCACTAAGCGGGGTTCGAGCCTCGTCCAATGAGGTGCAAGGGCGCTTGGAAGAGGCGGGCATTGCTCAACCGCTGTCACTTCTGATTGGTCCCGAGGCTGGCTTCTTCGCTTTTAATCGATTAGCGGGCCGGGAGGCGGGAGCCCAGCTCCGCTGTTTCGGACTTTTGGGGGTCTGTCCCTGAGCTTCGGCTCAGCTCCCGGGCTCCGCGGAGTGTGTTGTGGAGGCTCCTTCCGCGCGACTAGCTGTGGGGCTGGGGGTGGCGCGGGTGTTGGCGCAGGAGAAGCCTGGAGAGGGCGGGCGGAGGCGCCCGGACAGCAGGCGGGGAACCGCCTAAGGAGAGGGTCCGCTACTATACGATACGCGGGAGCAAGCCCCTGACAAGGCAGGGCAAAGACGGGCGTTGTGACAGCGGTGACAGCAGCTTCCGCTTACGGAGCCCTTAACTGGTACCACGCTTTCTGCGTCATCTCATTGGCTCCTAAGGGAGCCGATTGCTATGCTGGGTTAGCCTCTCGGTCAGAAGCAAAGTTGCTTGTCCAGCAGTGAGTAAGGGCGTTGCTGAGCCTCCGCCCTTGTTCTGGGGAGAGTCCAGCATTCAAGGGACACTACGATTAAGCAGAGTTGATCTTGTAGATGTGGGGTGGGGTTTGATGTGGTCACATGGGCTCTGGTTTACCTCATTATAAATGAGGGTGGGAGTTGGTTTTTTATTTTTGTTTTGGACTTGAATCTGATCCTGAAGTCTCCAGCACTCAGCACATCTTTGCAACTCCTCAGGCAGTTGGACAAATGCATTTGCATTCTAGAAAAGGGTATTTAAAATGTCAGCCTCATCGTATCTGCCACTTAGTCATCACTTAACGCTGAGCCGGGCCAGTTTTAAATGCTTTGCATGCATCGTTTGGTTGAATCCTCATAGCAAGCTCTGTCATACTTACTGTTACTTTTCTCACTTCACAGATAAGCAAATTGAGGCTGGGAGAAGAAATTGATTTCCCCTAAGATCTCACCAGAGCTGGAATTTGAACAAAGCCTGTTTCAATCTGACTGCAGAGCCTAAGCTCCTAACCATTGTTATACACTGCCTCCCATCCTAACAGCTACAGGGTCTACAGTGTGGGCACCCATGGTCCTGGGCAGTCCTCAGCCACCCTAGGAAGAGGAATGATGACAAAACCCACTGGAGCAGACAACCAAGGTGCAAGGAGGTGACGACACTCAGCTTACATAGCCCACCCTTGGCAGAGCAAGGAGTAGAATGATACGTAACCTTCTGAATTCAAACCCTCATTCCTAATCACTCCTCGCACTGCTCCTTTCCCACTTCACAGATGAAGAAAATGAGGCTGTCAGGAGAAATCAAAGCTGGCAGACTTAGGTCTTTCAGACCCGAGAGATCATGCCCGGAACCACACTGCGTCCAGGAAGTACTTGTCTGGTAGATCCTGGGTTGGATCAGGTGGGAGGTCTTCTGATCCAGCCAGCCTTGTCTGCAAACAGTGAGTTATTCTGGTCCCAACTTTGGCCCTAAAGGTGGTTGGGAGTGTATTTTACAGCCTCAGACCATTGGGAGCTTCTCATTGAGAAGCCCTACTCATAATTGCTACCGTTTATCAAACACTTCTTATGGTCCAGGAAAGGTGAAAGCGTTCACATTTTACAGGTGAGAAAACAGACCCAGGGAGGGATGTAACATTTCTTTGTTTACAGATCTAGTGAATGGTAGAAACTGTGGATGGGAACCCAGGGACCCTTACTCTAGAGCCCTGAAATCCAGCTACACAGTGTGTGCAAGCATGAGAAGATGACGTGAGGGACCCTGGGCTCTGGCAAGGTGGAGTAGGAAGGGTTGTTGGCTTCATTCTGGGGGCCGGATTATAAGATGAGAACCAAATGCCTGAGAAGAGTGGAGAAATAACTATAGATTTTTGAGTAACTATCCCGTGCCAGACCCTACGTTAAATAAGTTTTACAACAGGATGCCCCCCCAAAAATGTATACACACTTTAACAGCTGATAGCTCAATTTTGAAAATGAAATGTATTTTAATAAACTGCCTTTATAATTATTCAGAGCGTGTATACATTTTTGGGGACACCCTGTATACACTGAGAAACAACCTCATAGTTAAGAAGCTGAACACTAGATCCAAACTGCCTGGATTTATATCCTAGCCCTACTACCTGATAGTTGTGAGACCGTTGGCAACTTATTTAACCTCTCTTGGCCTCAATTTCCTCATCTATAAAATGGGGATAATGATAATGAATACCTGCCAGGGCTGTTGAGAGGATTCAATGAAATAATAGAATAGTAGCATCTCTTCCCCAAAGCCCTGAAACTGAGTTGCTTCTTCACAGTCACCATTACCTGATTTCACTCTGGTGTAGACACTGAAAATTAAGGCCATATATTTGCCATGGGAAAGTTGGGGAAGTGTGCTCCCAGAACAGGTAGCAGGTGCAAAGGCCCTGAGACAAGAGTGAACTTAGTATGTCTGAGGTACAGCAAGAAGTCAGATGAGCCAGGCAGTTGACTAAGGCTCAAGAGTTCAGCTCAACTGCACAAATGTTCATAAAAGACACAAAAATGACCCTGTACTTTTCAGAACAGGGTCTGTAGGACCTTCCCCAAGCTTTGATCTCTGGATAAACCCAGGGTCATGATTACTTTAGAGGCTCAAAGCTTAGAACTCCATTCTTCCTGCTCCCTATCCAGGGCTCATTTGTCAGCAGACTTGCATTCACTCAAATTATTTATTAAACTGTCAGTATATGCTACCTGTGATGAGCCCTGGATAAGACTAGCCTCTTTGAAATATTTAAATTCAAAGATTTAACCTTAAAATTTTTTATTAATTGATTTTAGAGAAAGAGGAAAGGAGAGAGAGAGAGAGAGAGAGAGAGAGAAGCACACTGACTTGTTCCACTTATTTATACTTTCATTGGTTGACTCCTACATGTGCTCTGATGGAGGACCAAACCTGCAACCTTGGCATATAGGAACAGTGCTCTAACCAACTGAGCTACCCAGCCAGGAACAAAGATTTAAGTTTTTAGAAAGGAATTATCCTTCCAGAACCAAATGGAAAGTATAGCAGCTGAAATCCAGAAGGGGCATTTAAGCCAGGGGAAGGAGAGAGAGTAGGATGAGGGAAGACTTTCCAGAAAAGGTGGTGATGCCTGAGTATATATTTTTGGAGTACTTCCTATATGCTAGACATGGTGCTTAGTAGAAAGTATATAATAGCAAGCAAGAAGAGACTGAACATATTAGTCTGCTACGACTGACACACAAAATATCACAGACTGTGTGGTTTAAACAACAGAAGTTAATTTCTCACAGCTCTGGAGACTGGAAGTCCAAGATCAAGGTGGTGGCAGGGTTGGTTTCTCCTGAGGCCTCTCTCCTTGGCTTGCAGATGACTGCCTTCTCACTTTGTCCTCACATGGCCTTTCCTCTGTGCATGCACACCCCTGGCGTCTCTTCCTCTTCTTATAAGGTACCATAGGCTGAATGTTTGCCCCCACAAATATCCATATGTTAAAATCCTAACTCCCAATATGCTGGTATTGAGAAATGGGACCTTTGGGAGGTGATTAGGTCACAAGGGTGGAGCCCTCATGAACGGATTAGTGCCCTTATAAAAGAAGCCTCTTATACCATGTGCTGTTACAGTGAGAAGACAGCCATCTATGAACCAGGAAGCAGGCCCTCACCAGACCTGCTAGAGCCTTGATCTTGGACTTCTCAGTCTCCAGAACCGTGTGCGATAAATTTCTGTTTTTTATAAGTACCCAGCCTGTGGTGTTCTATTATAGCATCCCTAATGGACTAAGATATAAGGACACCATTCCTATTGAATTAGGGCCCTACCCTTATGACTTCATTCAACCTTGATTTCTTTCTTAAAGGCCCTATCTCCAAATGCATTTGCATTGAGGGTTAGAACTTCAACATATGAATTGGGGGGGTGGGGACAATTCAGTCCATAACACTGAATATCTGCCACTGAGGGGATCACAGTCTGGTAGGGGGAATGCATATTCTCACTTCAGCGGAAGGAAAAGAGCAGAATGATTAAGATGTCAGCTCTGACAGGGTTTGGATCTGACCTGTACCACTTACCAACTGTGTAACCTTGAGCAGCTTTCACTTTCTGTACCTTGAAAGGATCAAATGAGTAGACCCCTATGAAGTTCTTAGAACAGCTCTAGCACAAAGTAAGTGCTCATTAAGTGTTGGCCTTTATTAATTGCAAGTAAAACCGCACTAAGTGCTATGTGGAAAAAACACAAGGTAGACACTTTAAGAAAGTAAAACAAGATTCTGATCTCGCCAGGGTTTTTAAGGATGACTTCCTGGAGGAAATGATGCTTGCACTGAGATTTGAAGGATGAATACTTGCTAATCAGACTAGGGATTAGGGAGAGTTTCCAGGCAGTAGAAAAGGAGGTTCCAGAGCTGTGGGAATCATGGCCTGGAAGTTCAATGTTGATGGAGCACAGAGCAAAGCAAGGGGAAACAGGGGAGAGGAGGGTGGGCATGTTTGGCAGGATGTGGCCTAATAGGCCATGCTCAGGATTGCTTGCATCTCCTAGGATCCATGCAAAGTCACAGAAGGAGGTGTTTCTTTTATACAGAGGATGGTTTAATGAACCCATATGTACCTATCACCCAGGTGCTACAGTTACCAACATTTTCCCTCTCCTATTTCATCAATACTCCCTCAATTTTAGAAAAAAAATTGTTTTTCTCCTTGAATACATTCTAGTAATGAAAGCTGTTAGGACAAACATTTCTTGAGAAGGAGAAACATAATAAACATACTTGACTTCATTATTAGGCAACACTTGGACTTGCAATGTGATCTGTTGTATCCAGCCTTGCTGTAATTGCTTATTAGTTCCAGGAGTTTTTCCTTTTTATTGATTTTTTGGGATTTTCTAAATAGACAATCATGTCACCTATGAGCAAAGAGAGTTTTATTTCTTCCTTTTCTATCAGTATATTTGTTATTTCCTTTTCTTCTCTTATTGCATTAGCTAAGACTTCCAGTATGGTGTTGAAAAGGAGTGGTGAGATGGGACATCCTTGGCAATTTGATCTTAATATTCCTTTTGTACAGCAAGAAGAACTTGAACACTTTAATTATGTGTTCAACAGTACTAAAGAACTCCAAAGAGACCATTTTCTTAACCATTAACCTTTTCTATTTTATTGCATTCTATTCCAGTGCCCATGACATCTAAGAAGGCATCTAAGAGGCATCTAAGGGATTCTTCACATCTTTAATGTCTCCTGCTTGAGTTTTGAAACATGAACTTAGTTAAAGCATTGTCTCTTTAATCTTCTGTGATATATGAAATTTGGGAAAAGGCACCTATTCATAGGGCAGCTTTTTGGTTACTGAAGGAATGGCCCAAGGTCTAGGCTGCTGTTAGCATCAACTATCTCCCATCTGGCTTCAGCCTGGAACAAAGGCTGTTTGAGATCACAACTGTAGAACACTCTCAAATAGAGGCATTTGATTACTTCTCTTGGGGACTGCTGGCATCTTTGTATCATCCTGGATCCCATGTTTGGCAATTGCCTGTTAAAATGGCCTCCATAATTCTCTTCCCTTTTGCGCACCTCACACACTAATCCTGGCCCTAGTCATTGACTTGTTTTAACCAATTGGACAATAGCAAATGTGATAAAAGCAGACACTAACAAATCTTTGTTCACTTTGGGACTTGTCTTCTCTTGCGGGTCTTGGGAACCCTGCAAGCACCACCATATGAATAAGCTTGGGCCAGCCTGCTGTAGACACATTACCCACTCAGACCCATCATCCCAGCCACCTATACAATTGTCAGCCAGCCATAAATGTGAGGGGGGCCACCCTAGACCAACCAGCTCCCAGTCACCCCACTAGCTGACTGTACCTGCATAAGTGAGCCCAGGTGAGACTAACAGAAGAACTGCCCAGCTCAGCTCAGCTCAAATGATCCCACAGAATCAGGAGCTAAAAAATCAGTATTTTAATGCCCTGGCCTGTGTGGCTCAGTTGGTTGGGTGCTGTCTGGTACACCAAAAGGTTGCTGGTTCATTCCGGGTCAGGGCACATGCCCAGGTTGTGGGCTCAATCCCCAGTAGGGGGCGTGCAAGAGGCAGCCTATCGATGTTATGCTCTCACATCAGTGTTTCTCTCCCTCTCCCTTCCTCTCTAAAAATCAAGAATATATTTTCAGAAATCAGTATTTTAGCCCAGCCAGCATGGCTCAGTGGTTGAGCATTGATAATGAACCAGGAGATCATGGTTCGATTCCCAGTCAGGGTACATGCCCGGGTTTCTGGCTCGATCCCCAGTAGGGGACGTGCAGGAGGCAGCCAACCAATGGCTCATCATTGATGTTTGTAGCTCTCCCTCTCTCTGAAATAAAATTAAAAAAAAAAAAAATCAGTATTTTAAACCACTGTGTTTTGGGAGTGGTTAACAAAAGCTAACCAAGATACCCCAGACCAGAGTAGTTTCTAGGCAACAAATATCACTTGCCTTGACTCTGGGTATAGATCCTGAAAGTTGAAAAATTCCTTCAGTTTCCAGACATGTTTCCTTAATTTTCTTAATGAATTTTTATGAGATAAACTTTAATGCCAGGGATCTTTTTTTAAAAAAAAATAATAATTTTCCCAGCAGGACTGGAAATGGTTCTTCAAAAAGACCATTGTCTCTGTTTTGCATCTTTCTATTTCCATTTGCAGAACATCTGAAAAGACAGTCAATTCAGTGAGAAGTCATGATTCTCAGTAGATCTCTTACTTGGGTTAAGTGATGTGTCCCTAGCTGAGCTCAAGCAGGTGCTGGGGGTGGTGAACTGCAGTGTGGAGGGGAATCACAGCCACCTCCTGGTCTCAGCGAAGGAGGAAGGAGACCAAAGCACTGGAATCTCAGGGAAGCCCCTAACTCCTGCAATGTCCTTCCAGCGCCCCCTACCGACAAGGCCTAACCCGTGCCAGCTGATAAATTTTGGAATTAAGAGACAATAAATTGATAACTGGCACAGGTGAGTGATGGGGCCCCCTTTTATTAATAAAAATGGCAGCAGTGATATGGCCAACATTAAATTCTCAGTGCTTTCTGTGTTATTTCTGGTCAGGAGGAAGGTTGATGCAGAGGGAGGATAGTGGTCCTTTCTGCCTCCAGGGTCTATTTAACTCTACAATACTATAGCTGATTTAATTTGCTGTACAGAGCAGAGTGTGTTCTCAACGTTAAAAATACTTAACAGAACTTGTTCTTGTGTTTTGAATATTTTAGTTATGAAACACTCAAACACTTTACCAAGTGATGAGTAGGCGATGGTGATTAAACTTGTTTGCTAAATGAATATTTGTTTACATCTGTACAGTTTCAGTGTTTATAGAGAGTGTAATACTATCAAGTGATTTAAAATGCTTTATATTATTTGGCTAGAAATGGCTGTTTTTAATAAATGTGAATTTTTTAAAAATAAAGATTGTTGCTTTCCCCCTTGTCTCTTCCCTTGATCATTGGATGAGACTCACTCCATCCCAAGGCAGGCATGTGTCCCAGGAGTGGTCAGTCAGTCAGAGCCCCCTCCAGCAATGAGACAGCACAGCATCCAACTAAGACAATGGGAAACAATCCAGAGGGGCCACATGCCACTGTGGGAAGCCCACACACCCAGTTGGTGATGAAAATATCTGCCTCCCTTCCCCACTAGTTTTTAAATTATTTTTACATTTTATTTCTCTCTTTAGCACTTACTGTTCTCTAATATGTCTATTTCCCTTATTGGTTTTCTCCGTCTCCCCCTCCAGAAGGTAAGCTTTATAAAGGGGGAGAGCAAGGTCTTGAATTGTTCCCTGCTGGATCCCCAGAGCCTAGAGCAAGGCCTACTGCACTTGAGAGGCAAGCAGTAAATATTAGAAAGCATGAACAAGTTGGCGGTATTCCCAAGAGTGCTGGAAAGATATTTATACTTTTACCACCTCGGCGGGGGCAGAAGCAATCTGTCTCAACAAAGCTTCCTGGGCCCTCTGGGACATGGGCATGGTGACATTGTCTGTGTAAGATAGGTTCTCAGTGGATCTGGAAAGTTGCCTCTTATAATCCTACAGCCCTTGGATCCCCTCAAAACCTTACATAACAATGTAAGCTTTTCCGTATAAGGCGGGTTAACCCACCCTGGACTCCGGGTTCTCACCCATAACTCAGGATCACAGGCCACCCTGCAAAACCAGCCAAGTCAGTGACCAGCTTTCCTGAAGACTGTTGCTGTCTCCCAGTTCTCACCTTTCTGAGAAGCCCGTTCCCTGCTGTCTGCTTTGTCTCTGACCCAGGACACTTTTAGCTCTGTTGTTCTGAGGGGACCTAAGTAAAAAAAAAAAAAAAAAAAAAAAAAAAAAAAAAATCCATTTCCCTACAGTCTGTTAAACCATTTTTGTTAACACTGTTAAAAATATTTTTGATAAATAAGTAAGCCATTTGGTGCTATGAATATATTTTTTTTGAGTTGGTTTCTCGTAAATTGCCCTGTTTCCATACTTTCACTCCATTCCTCGGCCCTGTGCAATTTCTAACTGCAATCCAAAATGAAGACATTTGGATCGGAAATAATGCCATCAGATTAAAAATCTCAAATAATGACATTGGGTACTCTGAAAACATCATGATGCAAGTGTGGGTGTAAATCATTTTACAAATATTCATCAATTGTCAAACTGGATAACCATTCCTGAATTAAGAAAAATTAACCATCATAAGACAATTTATAAGAAAGGATGTATCCTGTGCATACACAAATTAATTTTTTTCCTCTGCTGTAGAGATTTACAGATATAGAAACATACAGTCATGTGTTTTTCCCCAAATGAACTTTTTATCTTGGAAGAATTTTAGATTTATAAAAAAGATGCAAAGATAGTACAGAGCATTCTTATGTACCCTTCTCCCCGTTTCCCCTAACGTTAGCATATTACATAGACATGGTACATTTGTCCAAACCATGAAATTAACATTGGTACAATACCATTAATTAAACTCCAGATTTTATTCAGATTGTACTAGTTTTTCCACTAATGTCTTTTTTACTCTCTTCCAGGTTCCGGTCTAAGATGGCATTTAGCATACATTTAGTTTTGTGCTTTGCATTTTTCCCAGTGAACAGTCTATCTTGGAGATGGTTTCATATAAGCAAATATAAATGTGGCACCCTTTAAACTTAGCTGTGTAGTAGCCCATGGTGTGAATAAATGAATTATATAACTAGTTCCCTTCTGACATGATTTAGGATGTTCCTCAGTTATTGCTTTTCAGTTACTCCTGTACATAGGTCTTTGTACAAACTTGTGAGGCTATATGCAGGATAGATTCCCAGGGGTGGAACCAGTTGAGTCGAAGAGGTGCAACTTTCACATTTTCGTGGATAAGCCAACTTGCCCTTATAGAAGGTACAGTGGATGTAGTCAGAGGTATGTTCCTGCTTGACTGCTATATAACATTGTAGTTTATTTGTTCCGTTCTATGATCTCAGATGGTGAAAGAAAGATTGGCTCAGTGGGGCAGGAGAGAGAGATAAGCCTGGGGAGGTGGCAAGGAGACAGGCCATAAGGGCCCTTCAGGGACTGACTGAGGAGCTGGACTTTGTGCTGAGGGCACTGGGGAGCCATGGAGGGTTAGAGGCTGGATTGAGCCATGGACAGATGTAGTCATTTGGAACAACCATTGAATGACTGCCTCTCTCTTGGGTGTCTTGACACTCATGTCTTTGCTCCCCTCTCACCCACAGGAGTGGGCCTCTGAGTGGAGGGACCAGGGCAGACTAACCTGTCCTACCGGCTGAGGCCCGCCTTGGACAGGTTACGCTGCTACCAGTCTGGCCGAGCCATGCTCCTCAGGTATGTGGCCAGGCGAAGCCAGAGAGGTTAGTGGCACGCATGGCACAGATGGAGAGAGAGGCCTGCCTAATTTTTTCCCAGAGGCCAGCTTGACCCCAAGGCCTGGCCTGTTTTGACTGCTCAGTGCAAGTTTGAGAAGATTTAGTGGGTAACTCTTTTCTCAATATATATCTCATATCCAACAGCGACATTTTTATAAATATTTATTTCCTGGTTTTTGTTGGAGAACAAAAGCAATAATTATCATAGAATATTTGGAAAACACCAAAATGCCCAAGGAAAGAAGTAAAAATCCCCTGCAAGTGTCTCCTCTCCCTTAAGGACCAATGTTAGCCTTTGGGAGACTTTAAATTGATTTCAGAGAGAGGAAGTGAGGGAGAGAGAGATAGAAACACCAATGATGAGAGTCATTGATCGGCTGCCTCCTGCACACCCACAACTGGGATGGAGCCCAAAACCTGGGCACGTGCCCTGACTGGGAGTCAAACCATGACCTGCAGGTTCATAGGTCTATGCTCTACCACTGAGCCATGCTGGCCGGGCTTTGTTAACAATTTTAATGCAAATGTGCACATACTTATATTTTTATCAGAAAAACAATCGTACTTGGCATGTTATTTTGTAATCTTTTTTCCCTACATCACAATGTTACAAGTATTTTCCCATGACGTTAAATATTCTTTTGCAGTGTGATTTTTAAGGGCAAAACTGATTTTATGCATATTAGTTTTCATTAATTCCACAAACATTCTTGAAACACCCTCAAGCCAAAACAAAAACCCCAACATATTAATTCTAACATATGCTGAGCCCGTCTCTCAGAGAAAGCACCAGTCATTTTCAAGTATGACTAAATGCAAATATCTGAGTCACTTCGGAGAATCAGCTTCTATATGAGGATAGTAGAGCCCTTAACATTTGAAATTGGGTTTTACCAGAGACAGTTGCAGCTGCAGCAGACAGCTTATTTCTACATTTGATTCTGATTACACAGAGTTGAGAAAATTCCTGATTCATAATAAAAAGACCTACCAGTTCCTGAGCTTTTAGTATGTTTGGGCTGTATGCTATGAGGTAGGGTCGGTTGGAAGCCCCATTTTACAGAGGGGCACACTGAGGCTCAGAGTGTGGTGAGGCTGGTGAGAAGCCAGTGGTGCCTCTTTGCCTCTCTCAGAGAATCCTCGTCACAGACTAGGTCACTGTGAACTTGCTCATGAGGACATACCTAAATTTAAAAGTAAGTAGATTAGGAATCGACACGTTTATGAGGCAGCCTAGGGATGGAGGAGAAGTTTCATTCCAAGGCCTGCAGAAAAGCCAGTTAGGCCAGTTAACCCGGAGGGGCTTTTGTGTGTTAAAATACGGTGCATATCACATCTAAGTGGTGTTTTAAAATTCTGGCTTCAAAAGTAAAGCTGTATATTATTTAGTATTTTAGAAACCCCTTTACTAGTCTTTGTTTTTGAAAAGTAATAGATGATCTTTAGGGAACTATTTTCAAACGCTATAAAGATACATGTGATGTGACCGTTCTTCCTCTTTTCAGCTCTCCACCCTACTCTCCCTCTCAAAAGATTCCTTCCTGGGAAATATGCATACACAATTTTTATAAAAATGAAATCACTTATGCCTACTGTTTTTGCCTTGTTTACTTAACAACAGATCATGATGATCTAGGATACATCTATCCTCTGAAATACATTACAATAGTAAAAAATAAATAAAAAAGAGATGAATTCATATCTACTGCCAAGGAGAGAGGGCCATAATATACATAGTTAAGTGCAGAAAGCAAGTTGCAAAGCAATATTTAAAGCATGTTCTATTAAACATATGTGTTTGCTTATATAAGTATATATAGATCTGTTGATATAAACTTTTGAAAAGTCAAAAAGGAATTTTATTATGTGTTAATAGCAGTTATCCAGGTAGAGTGTTGGACCAGATTTGGGATGGGGGGGATTTACTATGGAGCGAAACATAGGAAACTTCTAAGGCAGGATGGTGGGAAGCTAGGAAAATTTCTGGGCAAGTGGAAAGGGGAAGCTGAGACAAAATAATTAAACAAGGCCAAACAATTTGACTAACAGCCAGCCAGTGAATCGCAAGACCTTATCTTCCCTAACCAAGGACACTTGAGAGCAAATGGTTTATATCTTCCTCCCTAACCAAAAAATGAATAGTTTAGATCACCCTGGTCAGAGAGATAGGTAGCAGGGACCCAATTAGTGCCATTTGTGCCAGCTAAACCCAAGGACGGATGAAGTCAAGAGAACAAATAACAGAAAACCTGATTAGAGCCAGACAAACACAAGATAAAAGTAAAACAGTAAAGCAGACCAAAGAATAATCCCAATACACTCCCCTCTACACTCATTTTAATGCATCAGCACATTTAAAATGCACCTGGAGCCTGGCCGGGCGTGGCTCAGCTGTTGAGCATCGACCTAGGATCCAGGCAATTGGGGTTCGATTCCCAGTCAGGGCACATGCCCAGGTTGTAGGTGGTTTGATCCCCAGTCGGGGGCGTGCAGGAGGCAGCCAGTCAATGACTCTCATCATTGATGTTTCTATCTCTCTCTTCCTCTCCTTTCCTCTCTCTGAAATCAATAAAGATATATTTTAAAAAATTAAAAAATAAAATAAAATGCACCTGGAAAGCTGACAAATATCCTACTGAAACCCTCCCCTAAGATTCTCGAAG
Organism: Miniopterus natalensis; assembly: GCF_054644295.1. Classification (NCBI taxonomy): domain Eukaryota; kingdom Metazoa; phylum Chordata; class Mammalia; order Chiroptera; family Miniopteridae; genus Miniopterus; species Miniopterus natalensis. The sequence continues at coordinate 10,991,722 of NC_142098.1, forward strand.
ACAGATAAAAACCCTCAAGATAAAGGCCTGGTGCAAGCTCGCTCTAGAGCAGGGGCCATTTGGATATTTATAACATCATTCTAGGTCCATACAAAATTATCAACTTAAAAATTAGCTATGAGAAAAGCTCCTAAATGTATTGAATTTTGAATCCCACCTGCGGTTGCCTTGGCAGGGCCAGACCAAATGATTTCCCGGGCTGCATACAGCCCCTCCGGCCAGACTTCCCCACCCCTGCTCCAGAGCACGCCAGGCCCCTTCCTGGGCATGAACTCTTTATTTCTTCCTAATTTCTAAGGGTCCCCACGAGACTTGCAGCCAGGGGAGCAGTGGCCAGAGGGAGCTTATCCTGGGCTCACCCCCGATCCTGCCTCCAACACCCCTTTTCTCTGACTTCCCAGCGAGCTAACGCAGCCCGCCCAGGCTCACTTCTTTCCTATACCGTTTCTAGGGAGCCAAAGCGGAGAACCGCCTGGGCTCTGCCCTGTTGTTTCTTCTGCCCTAAGTCCTTCCTTTGTTTCACTGTCCCCAGCATTAATAAATGTGCTCTCAAAATTACCTGAACTTGTATTGTGAAATCTTTCCTACATGAAGTCAAGAATCCACTCTGCAGGCTGGCCTGAGGCAGACCTGCTCTGGGCCTGAGGCCCAGTCCAGTAATGCTTCTATTTCTAAATGTTTATAAACTTTTAAGTGAAAGGGTTACAAACGATTTTTACTTTTTAAAAAGTATTTTCCCTATTCTTTTAAACATTTTAAAAAATATCTTGACCCATTAAAAAAAAACAACCCTACATATGTATCTACAAGAACAAAAGTACTGTATGCGGTTAGCAAGTTTTTCTATTTTACATTTCTTGGAGGTTTTTCCATGTTAAAACATTATTTTTTACTACTCTGTGGTGCTCTAAAGTAGAGATATAGCATAGTTAATTTAATTGGTTCCCTACTGATGTTCATTTAGGTTACTAGAATAAACATCTTTATATATGCTTTCTGATTATACCATTATGACATCTTTTTATATCAGCTCACATAAATCTATTTTCTTTTTTTAATGTTTTTTTTAAAAATTGATTTTAGAGAGAGAGGAAGGGAGAGAGATAGAAACACCAATGAGAGAGAAACATCTATTCGATGCCTCCTGCACACCCCCTACTGGGGATCAAGCCCGCAATCAGGGCATGTGCCCTGACTGGGAATTGAACCAGTGACCTCTTGGTTCATGGGTTGACACACAACCACTGAGCCACACCAGCTGGGCATAGATCTATCTTGTTTTTAACAGCCACTGAGAATTTCAGTCCAAGGATATAACATGAGTTGTAAAACCCAACCCCTGCTGATGGATATTAGGTTGTTTCCACTTTTTCACTCCAATAGACTTCTTTGACCATTACAGATTTAAAAAAACTAATATGTGAATTTAGCATTCGCAGACCATCGGCAGACCAGTGGAGTAAACAAGGATCCCGAGAAACTTTATTTTACAGGGCAGGAAGCCAGGCTTTCCTGGTAGAGTCTACTTGCTGTCACATGGCCAGAGGATGAGCTTGCTTCAGAAAGGACAAAAGAGCAGTGATGAGAGTCTTAAAGTGTGCTGTCTGTCATGCACCCCTTAGAGAACTTGCTGGAAGCTTTAGTCCCTAATAGGAGGATGTCTATCACCTGTACTGGTCCATCAGCCATGCCCTCTGATTTTCTTTTAATAAACCACCCCCTTCTCAACACCACCCCTGGATGCATCCTTAGCAGGATCATTGGTCCAGGGTTCTCCCTACCCTAACCAAAGGGTGGGCCTAGAACCAAGACCAACACAGTAAAATTTTTTAAAAATATATCTTTATTGATTTCAAAGAGAGGAAAGGAGAGGGAGAGAGAGAGATAGAAACATCAATGATGAGAGAGTCATTGATCGAGCCCACAACCCAGGCATGTGCCCCTACAGGGAACCGAACCCCGATCGCCTGGATCCTAGGTCGATGCTCAACCGCTGAGCCATGCCTGCCGGGCAGCACAGTAAAATGTGATCCTTGACCTTGACTAAAGCTATTGGGACAGAGGCCCTTTCTCACCCCTGTGCTGCTTAGCTATAAAGATGTAAGTCTGGTGTCGCAGAGAAATCCTGCCTTAGAATGAAACAGGTTTCCTGGAAACCTAGGCTGAACTCCTGGATCCAGCCCTATTGACTTGGTTACAAGAGCCAATGAACTTCATTTTATACTTCAGTCAGTGCCAGTTGGGTTTCTGCCATTCCCACTGGAAGAGTTCTTGTCCATTCACCTTTGTCCCAAAAGAAAACAAATTAACTCATGCAAACAGTATTTATTGAAAATCTGTGCTCAGCCCAGTGCTGGGTGATGCCGGGGACAATAAATGACCATGACAGAACTTGTCCCTCCCCTCATAGCAATCCCAGTCTACCAGAGCTTCAAGAGACAATCACGAACCACTCAATAATAATAGTAACATCCACTGTGAAGGAGGCATCTGTGAACGGGGTGGTGAGATCTAAGGACAGGACTTCAAATTGACACTGATAAATGGGCCAGGAGTCAATCAAATGAAATGAGGCTAAGGGCTAAGGGTTCATGCATGCATGTCTGGGGGTTTCAGGGCACCCCCAATTCCTGGTAGAGCTCAGAAACCTGGTAAAAGGTCTTGGGAGTAGAAGGAGGGAAGGGTGAAGGTGCTGGAAAGGGGAGAGGCGAGGCAGCCAACCAAGGCCCAGCCGGAGGAAGGAGGGTCAGGAGGAGGCCAAGGTGTGCAGTGGCCATCCCTTCTCGTTGCTCACAGTGTGGTGTAGAAATACATGGCTATCAGCATCACGGGGAGCTGGAGGAGGCAGTCAGGTTAGGGGTGCTCCAGCCCCGCACCCACATCCCACCCAACCCATAGGCTCCCGGCCTCTCACCGTCCACATCAGGATGGCAAACCCAAACCACGAGATGCCCCACGTGTAGCTGTCGATGGCATGGCCAATGTGTTCAAAGCAGCCCTGAGCAGGGAAAGATAGAGGGTTTCAGAAAATTCCCAGGGAGCCTGGCCGCTGAAAGCAAGCGTCGCTGTATGCCCTCAGGAAAGGCCTTCCTTCCTCAAGCCTGGCCTTTCCCTTGCGCAGTGGGGACCCGGGCAGGGTGGTTTCAGGGAGCAGGGATGTGGCCTTGGATCGGGGCCTGTATAAGTAGGTGCTGCCACAAGGCTGACTCTGACAGCCTGAGGGGGATTTTTTTTAGAGCCCGCCTTCCTTGCTGCCCCAAGTTCCAAGGGCTTGAAATAGGCCTTTCGGATCAGTCCACTTCTGACACCTCATTTAGCGATGACGCTGAGCTGGTCCAGGGCCCCCGCCTTCATGCAGACCCCTGCCCCAGCTTGGAAGCAGCCAAGAAGAAAGGTTCAGGGTGTGCGCCCTGGGGTCAGGCAGGGCTGGGTGGGGGGCTAGCTCTACCCTTGGTTCGCTCTGGGGCCTGTATGACTCTGACCCTCTGAGCCTCGGTTTTCCCATCTGCAAAGAGGTCATCTTAACAGCACCGCCCCCTGAAAGCAGCTGTGAAGATTCCATGAGGATGCAGGTCAGCACTCTGCACAGAGTCAGGGCTGGAGACAAGGCTGTCCGATTGTGAGAGTGGTGATGGTTCCCACACCTAATCTAAGACATGCTGCCCAAGGGCCCCAGGCAAGAGCAGCCAGAGGACCACCGGGACCAGTTCTCCCGGCCTAACCTCCTCGACTTTCCTTCTCTGCCTCTGCACTCCCCTTGCAGTAGTTAAAGCATCCGGTTGGGGCCTAACTGCCTGAACTCAAACCCCAGCTCCATCCCTCACTAGCGAGTGACTCTCAGTTTCATCATCTGTAAAATGGGATAATTATCGTCTTTACCTCATCAGGCTGTGGTGAGAAATAAGATAAAAACTTAAAGCACTTAGAAGGATGCCTGGTACAAAGTATAAGTTCAATAAACGTGGGTTGTTATTGGTGCTGTGTTATCGCTGTTATCATCATTGCTCATATTCCCCGACAACCTGAGGAAAATCGCAGGCTCCAGGTCTAAATCAGACAGGCCCCGTGTGCATCCCGCTGGCTTTCAGAGCGAGGGAGAGATGGAGGGAGAGTTGAGAGAAGGGGGAGATAGAGAAAGCCAGAGAGGGGTGGAGAAAATAATAGGCAGTGGGAGGGAGGAAGAGACAGAAGAATCAGGGCCAGAGAGACCACAGACGGGTGCAGCAGGAGGGAGGGGACACACCTTGGTGAATAGGTAGTCCAGGTGGCCCAGGCGACAGCCTTCTTCATTGAGGGGAATGAAGTTGCCCGTCCGCCGACAGCACAGTGGGGGCCAGGGAAACACCACCTCCGGGGTGGCCGCCCGGAAGGCTGATGTGTAGTTCACCCAGTCCATGGGGCCAGATGTGCCACAGCACTCTTGCTGGAGAGAAAGGCAGGGGTCAGGCTCCAGGTCAGAGCAGACTACCTTGCCTGAGGTCAGACTGTGAGAAAGGGCAACTTTGTCCCGTGCCACTGCTGGGCCTAGCTTCCCCAGGCCCTGGGCCTCAAAGAGGGGGGGCAGTGTCTGTGTGTGTGAGCAAGGACCAGAAGATATTTGTTCCAGGACCCAGAGGCTGTTGGAGGTTTGACCAAACCCACACTCGTGATTTATTTTTAAATTCTTTTGAATTAGCTGTTAACAAAACCTGAGCTAAAAGACATCAAAAGGCAGATTTCTGTTTTTTTCTAGTCTCTGTGGGTCTTTCCTTTGTGGTCCCTGAAAGATGAAAAACATAGGCCCTTTCAAACATGGGTTCCAATCCAGGCCAGCGGTATGACTCGAGCCGAATTGGGACCTCAGTTTCCCTTGAATCCTCAATGCTCTTTCCTGTGCTGCCAAGTCAAGTTGGGCTTAGCTAAGAATGCACTTTCTGGAACCCGGCATCCTGGGTTTGAAGCCTTCTGGTTCTGTGACCTATCTGCTGTGGGACCTTGTGCAAGCCCCTCAACCCCTTGCCTCAGTTTCCTCATTGCTAAAAAGCTGATCTCCCTTATGGAGCAGTTGTGAGGATTAAATAAACTTTCGAAGTGCTTTGGACAGTGCTAAACAGAAGTTAGTGCTCATTAAATGTTTGCTGTTAACACAATATACTCCACGATTAAAGACAGGGATGCTGGATCCAGGCTGCCAGGTTTGGATCCCAGCTCAGCCAGGTACTCTGGGCTACTTTTGGGGGGCCCTGTTTACTCATCTGGAAAATGACAATGACCAGAGCCCCCCTCGTAAGAACGAAATGAGTGGAAATGCTATACCAGTGGGCACAGTGGGAGCCCTCTGTACCCCTGTAGTCAGAGCCTCGGGTCCTCCAGGCCCCCCTGCCCACCCCGCTCACCTCGATCATGATGCGGTCCCAGAGGCGAGTCAGTTCTTGGCCCTGGTCCGAGTCCGCACTGTAGAAAGTCAGCATCTGCTTGGTGATCAGGGATGGGTTGGACACCATCTGTGGAGGGCCGGAGAGAATAGGGTCCGGGGGGGTCGGTGGGGAGGAAATCGGCCTCCACCCTGGGTCCGAGACCCTCACCACACCCACTCCCCCCCCCCCGGAGCCGCGCCCTCCCGGCCTCCCCTTGGCTCACGTAGTCTCGGTGGGTGTAGGACGTGATGCAGGAGGCGCACTCGAAGATGTACACCACGAGCATGAGCACCAGGTACTGCGGAGAGACAGAGGGACGGACAGACAGCGCCACCAGGGTAACGCGGTGAGATCACCCCCTCAGGGGTGGCTCGATGGGTAGAAATACAGCTTTACAAAAACATCTAGAGCAAGGTGAATGGCAGCACCCATGTGATGGGCGTACAGGTGCTCGCTGCTCAAGTCTTTCGTCTTCTCTGTATGTTTGAAATTTTCCATAAGAAAATGTTAGGGGGAAATGAAATGAAAATATATGTAAAGTATTTCCTGAGGTCAAGGATACGCTTGGATGCAGTAAAATAAATGTCTGCTCTAGAAAGGAAAAAAAAAAAAAGACATTCTCGAGACAACCAGGGACGTTTGAACACAGGCTGGCATTGGAAGACGGATTTGAAGGAATGAGGGCGAATTTTGCAGGGGTGCCAGCAGCGTCGTGGTTGTGCGGAAAGAAAGAAAAATTATTTGACTGGTGCTTAATGAAAAGTATTTTCCTGTCTCCATCCCTTCCCCTCACCCTTTCAACCACCAGGGAGCAGGGCGTGGGCTGTGGGCTGTGGGCTGTGGGGCGTGGGGCATGGGGCGTGGGCTGTGGGCTGTGGGCTGTGGGGCATGGGGCGTGGGCTGTGGGCTGTGGGGCGTGGGCTGTGGGCTGTGGGGCGTGGAGTGTGGGCTGTGGACTGTGGGGCGTGGGGCATGGGGCGTGGGCTGTGGGGCGTGGGCTGTGGGCTGTGGGCTGTGGGGCATGGGGCGTGGGCTGTGGGCTGTGGACTGTGGGGCGTGGGGCATGGGGCGTGGGCTGTGGGGCGTGGGGCGTGGGCTGTGGGCTGTGGGGCGTGGGGTGTGGGCTGTGGGCTGTGGACTGTGGGGCGTGGGGCATGGGGCGTGGGCTGTGGGGCGTGGGGCGTGGGCTGTGGGCTGTGGGCTGTGGGCTGTGGGCTGTGGGCTGTGGGCTGTGGGCCGTGGGTCTGCCAGCTCCACCCGAGAGAGGAGACGTGGTGACACCCCGCTGCTTTAAAGGGCGGCCTCGCCGCTCTGAGAAAGGCGCACTCAGGCACCTGCAGGTCAGCGCCCGCGCCCTGGGCGGCCCCCGGATGCCCCGGGACAGGAGAAGGCGGGCGGAGGGGCCCAGCGGCCAGCCCGGCTCATCGCCTGGGAACCAGGTGGCAGGCGCACAGGGCTCCTCAGGCCCCTCTCTCCACTCTTGGCTGTGTTTGAAACTGCCCATAATAATGTTTTAAAACCTTCTAGGTCTTAGCTAATGACAAACTAATAGACAGATGCAAACTTTTTTTTACTAGTTGGATGAACTTTTAGGGCTTTGGTGAAATTGTTATGCCAGAGAATTAAATGCAGGAAAGAAATTTTTAAAAAGAAGAAAAACAGGAAAGGAAAGAAAAGGAACCTTTCCATGGCTCCGTCTTAGGGCGAAGCCCAAGTATTTACCAAGGCTCGGAAGCCCACCTGACAGGCCGGTCTTCCCTTTCTTCCCTCACCCCCCATGCCCACTGCCTACTGTTCTCTCCCCCTCCCCACCTGCCCTCCCCTCGTCTCCTCTCTCACCCTCACCCCCACTTGGTTCCAGCCACACTGGCCTCCTGGCCAACTTGGGCTTCAGAGCCTTTGCTCTTGCTGTTCCCTCCACCTGGAATGTTCTTCCTGCAGATACGCACACAGGCTCACTCCTCACCTCCCCCAGGCCTTTACTTTCACTGGCTGCAAGCCTCCCCCACTTCCCCAGTTCCAGCTCGCCCTTCCTTGGTCACTGTCTTCTCCCCTCAAGGCATCCTCCCCTATGACAAGGGCTTTACGTTTTGCTCACTAGATAGGCCTGGTGCCTGGCATAGGGTTTGGCACATGGCTCTTGCTCGATTAGCATTTGTTGATTGAATAAGTAGGTGTTCCTGGGGATTTAAAGGGCCTTCAACTATTCCGATCCTGTGTCATTGAGGCCAGGATTGGAATCCCTGCTCTCTCTGCCACCTGCGCTTTGGCCTCTTTGAACCTCAGTTTCCTCATCTAGTAAATGGGTAGAGAAGCAGTAACTTCAGAGGGCTTCTGGGAGGATTGAGGGGGCTCATTTTCTAAACTGCTTAGCCTAGCATCAGGCACATGAGAGGTCCTTGGGAAGTGTGGATATTGTCGTTGCAATTACCGTTGCTGGCAGAGACTGAGAGCACAGGCTCAGGTGCTGAATTTCTCAGGTTTAAATCCTGGCTCTGTCCCTTACTTGCTGTGAGACCCTGGATAAGTGACTTTACTTCTACAAGCCTCAATTTCAACTGTCAAGTGTGCTCAAGATGATGATGATGATGATGATGGTATCTCATAATGAGTTGTGAGGAATAAATAACTAATCCATGTAAAGCATCTAGAAAGTAGTGAGCACTCATTGAATGGTGGCTGTACCACTATTATTGTCGTTATCAACAGCACTCATGGGCACAGACCAACTACTCAAGAGCGATCCTCCTGTGCAGGGAACTTTCTTCCCTTCCTCCCCTGTGCCCCAGTTTTCTTTTTGAAATGTTGGCGACAGCGAGCCTGGGTTTTGGGGTTATGGGAAGGTGAAATAAAATGCTTGCCACGAGGCCCGAGTGTGGTGCCATGCTGCACACAGCCTAGTGGCTGCAGTGGCGGTTGTCATGACCCTCTGAGGGTGTTCTTTGTGCCGACCTGTCCCCATCCCCTCCTGCTGGGGCCTCACCGTGAGGATCATGGACCGCTGGCGGCAGAGCGCTGCGCCCACACCCAAGCTGGCCACGACGAAGAAAGAAAAGCCGCAGAAGATGGCAATCCAGGCGCCAGCGAACACGTCATCCTTGCCTGAGACGCCCATCAGCGGGTACACGCGGTACTGGTCAGCCGTCACCCATACTGTCTCGGCAAACAGGGCCAGGCCTGACAGCTAGACAGAGCAGCGGATTAGAAAGACCAGCGCAGGGACAGCAGCCCCGGCTGGGGGCCTCCTGAGCAAGCTCCGTCCGCACTCGGAGGCTCCGCCGCCTGCTCAGTAAGGACATCGCCTTTCATGCGCAGGCATGAGGCTAGGCAGGGGCCAAGAAGAAGGGGGGGCAGTCGGGACTCCCCCCACTTCCAGTTGCTTCAAGGGCAAAAGGAGATGCCACATGCAAAGCTTAGAGCGAATGACCGAGCACATAGGAGACGCTCGGTCAACCTGTCCCCCCTTACTAGTGTTACTCCCTGCAGAGGGGAATCTGGCCATGACCAGAACTACAAATACATCAGCCCTTTGGTTCAGCAATTCCACTTGCAGAGCTCAACCCTACACATACCCCTGCCCGTCAGAAAAATCACACACCCGCCAGGTGATCCCCTGGAGCACTGTGGGGAGAGGAACCAGGATGCCACACAGTGGAGTGCTATGCGGTTGTGAAAAAGGGGAGGAAGGCTCTCTTGAGGACTCCTGTGGAGTGGCCTGCAGGCTATGTGAGCGGGGGAAAATCGGAGGCATGACAAAAGACATGGAATGGGCTACATTTTGAGCAAGAAAGAAGAGAAAATAGTTACATATGCTCCTATTGCTTGCGTTTGTTGCATGTTGGAAAAACTAAACATTAAGCCCTAGCTGGTTTGGCTCAGTGGTTAGAGCATCGACCCTCGGACTGAAGAGTCCTAGGTTCAATTCCAGCCAAGGGCATGTACCTAGATTATAGGCTCGATCCCCAGGCCTGGTTGAGGCAAGTGCGGGAGGCAACCAATCGATGTGTCTCTCTCACATCGATGTTTTTCTCTCTCTCTCTCCCTTCCACTCTCTCTGAAAAACAATGGGGGGGGGAATTGAATATTAAGGAAAAGACATTGTTATTATTTATTATTATGGGTCTCCTGTGTGCCAAGCAGGCACTTTATGTCCATAATCATGTTAATGTTGTAGCTAGCATCTGTTATTCACTTTTTCTGAGCTGAGGGTCATACATGGATTGAGCTACACAAATATCCCCACAATGAGGACATAATCTATAGATGGGGAAACAGGAGCAGAGAATTAAAATCACTTGCTCAAGATCACACAGTTGGGAGAGGCAGAGCTGAGGTTGGAATCCAGGCTGCAGAGAGCCTGCAGCGCTGGCCTGCTGGGGAGTCCTGGGCCCTCAGCCTCCACCCCCAGGCTCAGGACTGCCCCCTTCTCCCCACCTGCCCACTTGGCTCCCAGCACTGGGGGATGTCTCACCAGAATAATGATGTTGCCCACGACCAGCAGCCCCACCACAATCGGAGATCCCTTCTCCTCCTCTGCTGCTGCAGAAGCCATAGTTGTGCCTGGGACACATGGGCAGGGATGAGGCCAGGCAAAGGCCAGGAGGGGAGGGATGGCCCAGCTCGACCCACTGCCCCCACTCCACACCCCAGCTGCCAGCGCTGCTCCTTGCTCTCTGCTGGGCCCTGGCAGGTACTGAGTGTGCCCAGCTTCCCACAGCCCCAGTTGGTGGGCCATTTTACAGAAAGGATAGTGAGGCCCAGGCAGGGAAGTCACCAGCCAGGGCTCAGCGCTGGCCCTCCTTCAGCCTCAAACCACCCTAGTTCCTCTGCCCATCCAGATCTCCAGAGTTCCCTCCTCACCTTCTCTGCCTTAAGCTTCTCTGGCCAGCCCCTCCCGCAGTGGCTCCCTATATATGCCCAGGCCCCTCCTTAGGCCAGTCTCCCAGGAGGGGAGGAGGGTGTCTGGAGAAAGGGACAGAGGTCAGGCAGGCAGACCAGCATGAGAGAACAGCTTTATGTGCCTCACCCCCAAGTGATTTATAGACCTGCCATTCCAGATTGTGTTGTATGTGGCCACCTGGGCAGGGTGATGTGCCCCTGGGAAGGCTCCGTGGTGGTGGAGAGGGGTGGGGTTGGGAGTGAGTGCACCACCTGATGCCCCTCCTTAAGACATGGGCCTTCCTGGGAGCAGAAGAGAGATCCAAGTCGGACCTGATTGTGAATCCTGACCCCAGAACTGCCTCTTCTGCTGGCGGCTCCACCTCTCCACGGCTAGGATCCCAGGGCGAGGCCCAGGGAGGGGCCCTGGCAGGTGAGGATAGGGCTAGACGAAGGCAGGGGGGTGGGGAGGAGGTGAGGGGACAGGTGGGCTCAGAGGCTGATTATGGGCTGTGGGCTGAGGGAGAGGGTGGCAGGAGATGGGTGTGTGGGGGCAGTTTGAGATGAGTGTAGAAGGAGGGGGAAGAGAATTGTGCTAGAAAAAGGGAGGGGGCACACTGAATGGAGCCATTGTTGTGGAAACATCTTCAGGCTGCAGAATCAAAGAGACTTAGGTTCAAATCCCAGTGCCGTTTCCTCTGTGCTGCGCGACTTGGCAGTGCATTTGCCCATCTGCGGAATGGGTATCAATTAACAGACCACTTTGCTGGGCAACAGTGGGAACTGAGTGCAGGGATGCGTTCCAAGGCCATCTTTCAGTCCTGGTGTGCAAGCTGCCACGTCACCAGCAGCGCTCCTGAGAGGCCCACGTTCTCTGCGATGGCGTCCCCTAGTGTCAAGAGGCTGGTTCTGCAGGCGAAAGTGGCGGCTCGAGGAACCCCAGTCCTTGTCCTGAACTTCTCAACCCAGAGGGCCAGGACATCTACTGTGTTCTTTCTCTGAGCTGCAGCTCCGGGGAGTATGTGCAATGGGGCTAACAAATAGAACTTAAAATTCTATTGTCAAGACACTGGCTTGGTAGTAAAACACATGAGATGTTTTCCATTAATATAAATAATTAGGTTTTTAGTCAATCCACTTTACATTTAAAGTAGTTTTTCTCTGTTGATTCACATTTATATTAAGGACTAATGAGAAAATTTAAGTAATGTGCATGACCCATGAAGTACATCTTATAAGTTTTAGCTAAAATAACTTGCCAAATAATAAGGCCAGGCTAATAATATGAAATGTTTTTATTTTCAAATAGCTGGTGTTAGTAGTTAGAAGTTAAATAAAACATCTAGTAAAGGCAAAAAGGTGTCATCAACGGGGAATAAATATGTCACAGGTCATAAAAATGGGTCGATGCACTAACCACTGAGCAAAACCAGCCAGGGCTATTCTTACTTTTCTTGCTCAGCACTATGATTTCAAAATCTATCCATGTTACTCTGGGCACACTGACCCCATGGCTTCTTGGCTGCTCAGGACACCGACGGTGTGCAATAGTCCACAGTTTACTGTCTCCTCCCCAATCAGGACACCCAGACTCCTTCCAACTCCCCTCCACACACACCCACTCACTATAATGCTGCAGTGAGCACCTTGTGCACGGCCCTTTAGAGACCTGTATATCTTTTTCTTAGGGAGAATTGCTGGGTCATGGATATGCATGTGCCAGGCTGCTTTTCACAATGGCTGTCCCCTTCTACCTTCCAACCAAGAATTCATGGGGGCTCCTGTACCCTCCAATCATCACCTACACTTGGCATTATCCAGCATTCTAGCTTTTGACAGAGTAATTCAGTGTAAAGTGATACCTGCCATTATTTCAACTCTCACTTATTAATGATGATTTCGAGCATCTTTTCAAATGTTTGTCAGCATTTAAAGTTTTCACTCCCATACACATTTTTGTTTTTAACATATATGCATATGTTCATCAACAATGTATAGGATAGTTTTAGATGTTTTGGTAAACTTTATGCATATAATCTGTACATATCCTCATGCAATTGACTTTTTTCTCTTCAACATTATGCTTTTGAGGTTTATTCATCACATATGTGGCTCTAGCTCATCCACTTTTCTTTGCAAGAATACTTCATAGGTTATGCCCAGCGGGCGTGGCTCAGCAGTTGAGCATTGACCTAGGATCCAGGAGATCAGGGTTCGATTCCCAGTCAGGGCACATGCCCAGGTTGCAGGCCTGATCCCCAGCAGGGGGCGTGCAGGAGGCAGTTGATCAATGACTCTCTCATCATTGATGTTTCTATCTGTCTCTCTCCCTTCCTCTCTCGGAAATCAACAAAGACATATTAAAAAACAACAACAAAACTTCATAGGTTAAATTTTCCTTTCCAAATAAATTCATTTGAGCAAAGATGTCATCAATGGCAGCACAGAGGTATGCAGACTTAGCAACACTGAAAACTCAAGTTTGGGCACTAAGGTAATATGTAAAGGCTGGAATCTCAGGTGCTCCTTTGGGTCAGCTGAGCAAAGGAGGGCCTGAAATTCACAGGTACAGGTGGGACATTGAGATGAGGAGAGGGAAAAAGGGAGGGAGAAAGAGAGATCTGGGGAGGGGAGGACATGGTGTGCAGTGGTGAAACAAAGAGGAAAGCACTAGTGCGGGAGTAGTCAAAAGATCTTTTTATTTTTTCTCTCAAATTTATTGAGCACCAAGTATATATGATCAGGCCTAAACTAAGCTGCTCTTCTACAGCATGCTTAGTAGACTACAAGTTCCTTGTTAACAACAATAATTAATAAATAGCGACACCTACAAAACATATGTCTTTATGAACACTTCTAGATGTATGGGCTACCTCTAGAAGAATACATGGGAAACTGCTAATGGCGGCAGCCTCTGGGGAGAATTAGGTGACTGGGGTGAGGGAAGTCCTAAATCCTAACCTTTCACTACATGTCGTGTTTCATTTGAAATTTTCACCATGTTCCTTTTAAGTTCTTTGCTCTTTCCAAGGCAGACATAAGCTTCACAGCCTCTCCAAACCCTGTTTAAAGCCCCTCCTCCTCAGAGGCAGCCGCTGGAGATCCCTCCCTAGGGCCATTTTCCTCAATACAAGAATCATCTTTCTGCACATGAAGGAACACCAACTTGGCCTCAACACGGTGCTCTAGCTGCTAACACTCTCAGGAGTTCCCTGCTGACAGGTTTGGTGGATGATCTTTTGGGCTGTCTTGTACGGCAATTCTTTTGGGGGCGTTGAAAAGGAACATTTCTTAATTCAGCTTAATTAAAAGACATCCAATCATCACCACAAGCAACATGAAAGAGGCCCAGAGCACAGAGAGAATTTACACATTGTGCAGAAGACTGCTTATCAGATGGTATTAAGTATTGTTCATTCCTTAGGTGTAATAGAAGTGTGATTACTTTAGAAAATATGTATCTCTAAGAGATATGTATACTTATTTCTAGATAAACTATGATCTCAAAGATTTACTTTAAAATTACCTAGAGGGAGGAGGCGAGTAATTAAAGATGAAACTGGTCATTTGTTGGTAATTGTTGAAGGTAGGTGAGGTACATATGTGTTTTTATTATACTAGTTCCATTACCTAAGAAAAGTTTTAAAAAATTATACAGATAATTAAGGGAACATACAGATAAATTTTAGCACAGACAGGGGCTTGAGGCTATTTCATACAATCACTCACTCTATTGTCTGGCAGAGGAGGTGGTCAAGTTTTGATAAAATAAAAATTAAAAACAAAACAAAACATGCCCTGGCCAATTTGGCTCAGTGGTCAGAGCGTCGGCTGCAGACCAAAGGGTCATGGGTTCGATTCCTGATCAAGGGCACGTACATCGGTTGCAGGTTCCCTGTCTGTGGTTGGAGTGAGTGTGGGAGACAACCAATCAATGTGTCTCTCTCACGTCAATGTTTCTCTTTCTCTCTTTCTCTTCCTCCTCTTCCCTCCCTTCCACTCTCTCTAGAAATCAATGGAAAATACACTCAGGTGAGGATTAAAAAAAAAGAAGAAAGAAAAAGTACTCAACTCTGAAGGCCCTCTTGCTGGTCCAGGTACTATTCCAACCCAGCGTCTTGCCCAATCATCCAGCTCTTTTACTCACACACAGTCTTGCACTTTTCCAACAAGTATTTATTATTAGTTAAGCCATGATTCAGGACCTTAGGGTGGGATATGCTCAGGTCACCCCCCCTCACCTCCCTGGGAGAAAGATGGAGGACAGAGGACAGGTGGGGTGCAGCCAGTTCAGATCTTCCCAGGAAACGTGCCTTCTGCCCGGCGATCATCCCAGGTCGACACCTGTGGACAGAAGCCAGTGTTACTCTCCTCCTCTGTGGGGAAGCCAGATGGGGGGCTTCTTAATCTTCCTCACTTTGCCCACCTGTTCATTTCTTCAGTCAACAAGTAACCCCAGTACCTACACTGTTCCAGGAGCTGGGGAGCCAGCAGTGACCCAGGCAGATAAGAATCACTGTCCTGAATGAGCTGGCGCAAGCTGAACTACTGAAGGGGTGGGGGGAGAAGCGACACACAGAAAAATCCCAGGCTCACTGCAGGGCTGCCCAAGGAGATATGCGAGGTACAGAGCTTCAAGAGTGGTTCTGCCCTGCTTCAAGAACCCTAGAGTCAACACTCTGATGTTCGTCAGAATGGAGGAAAGAATACTAGGCAGCTGTGAAAAAAGGAAGGCTGATCTATGCTCCAGCACGCCTGGATCTCCAGGATATAGTCAAGTGCAAAAAGATGCCAAATGGAACAGAGTGGGATACTGGTGTTGATAACAGATGTACAGTCAAACCTCAACATCTCCAACAATTCGGTTCTCAACCAAGCTGTGCACTTGGAACAAAAACTTCAGTTCTCAATCTGACAACCCTTTCAGGCTGACACATGAGCATGACAAAAAGCATCTCTAGGCCACAAACAAAGGAGAGAATGCAGTCAGTTTAGCAATAAACCTCCTTGTTAACATCTCAAGAAATTGTACTGTGAATACTTTTGTGGGGTTTTTTTGTTTTTTGCTTTTGTTGCTGGCAAAATGGACTGTTAGCACAATTTTAAAACATAAAGAGGCCATCAAGAGTGCTAATGTTGCTAAGGGCTTGAAAGTGATCACAAATCACAGGCAATTGAATAGATGGAAAAACTGTTCCTTGGATAAAGGAAAAGCATTTAGCAGGTGACAGCATTTCTGAGGCAGTGATATGTGAAAAAGTGAAGATGCCACACGCAGACCTCCTTAAAGACACTCCTGGAACGAGTGCTGAAAGTGATTCCTTTAAGGCTAATAGGGGTGGTTTAATAAATTTAAGAACATAAGTGTTTGTTTATAGATTAAACAGTACATTAGACATGTGCTGTACATAAGAAAGATTAAACCAGGGAATCATTTGGGGTCTGGAATGAATTAATTCAATTTACACTATTTCTTATGGGGGAAAATGATTTGGTTTTTGAACAAATTGCTTCTCAAACAGACTTCTGGAATGAATTAAGTTTGAGAACCAAGGTTCCACTGTATGCATACACATAAAAAATGATGGAAAGGCCGATATTATACTGTTACGCTCCCCAGAAGTAACACTCTGCTCCTTGTGGACCCTCCTACAGGCTGTTAAAGCATATTCATTTTTATATACACACATACACAAACACACATTTACATGCTATAGAGGCAGTGGGGAAAAGCACGGATCAGAGAGACTGAATCTGAACACCCACTCTATCACTTCATCGCTGTGTGGCCTTGGGCCTCACTTCCCAACTCTGTAAAACGAGGATACGGATAATAGCACTTACCGCATCCTATTTTTCAGCGTGTTTGCCCTTATATGCTATAAAGTGCTTACAATACAGTTGGCCCATACAGTAAGTGCCCTGCATGTGCCTATTTTCTTTACATACTCATACGCATCACAAATACTCTGTACTTTATATACAAACTGGGCCATCCTAGATGGTCCTGCAACTTGCTTTTTCCCACAAGCCTCAAAGCTCTTTCTGTATTCTGTCATGTAGATCAAGATAAATGGATCATTTTGAAGATTCTACAAAAAGCCACTGCTATTTTTTTTATGGAGAAATTAAAGATTTTTTTAAACTAGAAAATGAAACAAATTAATGCTTCTCTCTCTCTCTCTTTAAATCAATCAAAAGGATGCTTAAATTACTGAAAAATTAAAAAAACATAATCTTCATCACCCGGTATGACTCAGTTGGTTGAGCATTGACCCATGCACCAGGAGGAAGCCAGTTTGATTCCTGGTGAGGGCACATGCTGGGGTTGGGGGCTCGATCCCCAGTAGGTGGCATGCAGGAGGCAGCCAATCAATGTTTCTCTTTCATGGGATGTTCCCATCTCTCCCTCTCCCTTCCTCTCTCTGAAATCAATAAAAACATATATTAAAACACACATACACAAAACCCACATACAATCTCCATCAAAAGGAGGCCAGTTAAATAAAAGCATCTGTAAGGTATCAAAATTAATAAGGCAGATGTATGCATTGTCATAAAAAAGGTTCCAAGACACACTGATAAGCCAATGCAAGTCATAGAACAGAGCAGTATGAACTGTTCATACATAGAAAAGGCCGCAGGCTTATGCATGATAAATTCATGTAGGGAGAAAAGAGAATCAATTAACAGTAGTTACCACAAAGAACAGAGACTGGGGAACACGAGAGGACTTCTACTTTTTATTTTACTGTTCTGCTCACATCTGTTGTTTTTTAAAATGAGCACTATTAAATACTTTTGCAATAGTATCATATTTGATTCTAAGACAAATGGTTATTTCATTTTAACCATTTGAAAAGTAGTATGCTTGATACATTCATTTCCAGCATTTAAATAAAGGTTTGAACATCTCTCAGTGTTTCTTGCAGTTGATGGGGGCTTTGACTTGATGAAATAAAATAATGTTAAACATAAATTTTTTATTAAAAAAGAGGATATGGCCCAGCCAGCATGGCTCAGCGGTTGAGCACTGACCTATGATCCAGAAGACAGCGGTTCAATTCCTGGTCAGGGTCAATGCCCGGGTTGCAGGCCTGATCCCCGGGGGGGGGTGGGGGGGGGGTGTGCGGGAGGCAGCCGATCAACGACTCTCTCATCATTGATGTTTCTCTCTCTCTCCCTTCCTCTTTCTGAAATCAATAAAGATAGATTACAAAAGAAAAGAGGATATGGCAGCCCTGGCCTTGTTAGCTCAGTTGGTTAGAGCAGCACCCCTATATGCCAAGGTTGCAGGTTCAATCTCCAGTCAGGGCACATACAAAAAGCAACCAATGAATGCAAAAATAAGTGGAACAAATCAATCTCCCCCTCTCCCTGTCTCCCCACCCCTCAAATCAATCAATAAAATTGGGCTTGGCTGGCATGGCTCAGTTGGTTAAGCATAGCCCCATGCACCAAAAGGTCAGTGGTTTGATTCTGGTCAGGGCACATGTGGGGGTTGAAGGCTCGATCCCCAGTAGGGGGCATGCAGGAGGCAGCCAACTGATATTTCTGACTTCCTCTCTCAATAAAAACATATTAAAATAAACTAATTAATTAATTAAAATGAAGAATTTCAGTTAAAAAATAATTAATTCAAAAATAAAATTAAAAAGAGGGTATAGCAGAGAGTATTAAATGGTGACAAAAGGTCTGGTCAGATTGGGGCTAAAAGAACTGACTGCCTTATTGTGTCCATACATTTTAGAGATACACACTGGAGTAAGGAGGGGTGAAATGACATATCTGGGATTCGCTTCAAAATACTTCAGCAGCAAATGAAAGGAAAAAAAGGGATAGATGAAGGAAATGTGGAAAAATCTTGACATCATTCAGTTTGGGTAATGGGTATATTTGGCGGCCACTGAATCATTCCCTCTACTTTTATGTATATTTGAAAATGTCCGTAATTAAAAAGGACAGGATTGCACAAAATGGTGAGCTCCACAGGGACAGGGACCCAGCACTGAGTATGTATCTGTAGAGTGCATGAGAGATGGCTTTAGCAAGAAGACAGCCGTGGTCACCTTGGCTGAGAGCTCTGACTTACTGCGAGTATCAGTGAAAGAAAAGGGAGGCCATTCTAGGAAGGAAAGGCCAAGTCCCACAGACAGTGTGATGCTGTCTTCCCTCCGCCTCTTGCAGCGGAGCTCCTACCAAGTCACCAAACTCCCCTCTCCTAAGACCCCACCCCAGCACCCCAAGGGCCCCAGTAGGAGTCACTTACCCAGGATATGGGGCAGAGGGACTTGTACACACGCCGGTACCATTCGCACACGGAGACATCACCCCCTTTAGCAGTCATTGCCTTCTCACAGCGGTGGAAGTCTGTGAAAAAGGGGGTTCAGGGTCAGCCCGGACAAAGGGCTGGAGCACATTTTTGAACAAAAATCACAGAAATACTTTTTATCTCACAACCAGTTACACACACACACACATTTTATAAAGAATGTATGCCCTTACAAGTGTACTAAAAAGGGCTAGATATACCTCTAGTATAGGCATATCTAGTTAGGGCTAGTATACTAAATTAACTTTGTAACCCCTAGAGAACTGCTGTTTAACTTGAAAGCTCTGCAATCACAACTGATGGGGTAATATGAGGGGCATGTGTAAGGATTATGGAAATCCAAAACCAGGGCAAGGGAAGGGGAAGAAAGTCTTGATGCTAAGATGCTGGAGTCCAAGAGAGGAAGACAGAGTGGGATAATCTGGTTTTTAAAAGTAAGCAATTAATTAGCCCTGGCCAGGTAACTCAGTTGGTTAGAACATCATCCCGATATGCCAAGGTTGTAGGTTCGATCCCAGTCAGGGCACGAACAAGAATCAGCCAATGAATGCATAAATATGTGGAACAATGAATTGATATTTTCTCTCTCTCAAGTAAATAAAAAATAAGTGAATAAATAAATAAAAGTAGGCAATTAATTTTTAAAAATTTGATCCCAGTATTCCACTTCTGGACACATTCCCTAGAGAAAAGCATTCACATGGACATCAAATTACATCTACAAGAATGTATACAGCAGCATTATTCATAAGAGCTCCAAACTTGAAACCACACAAGTGTCCATGAATAAACTGTGGAAAACTTTACAGCTATAAAAATGAGCAAACTACATGTCACAGCACAGCTGAATCTTCAAAACTGTTGATTTAAAAAATCTAAACACAAGAGAATACCTACAGTATTTATAAAGTTCGCAAAGAGGCAAACCTAAACGTGGTGAGAAAATAAAAATGTGATTGCCTCAGTCAGTGGGGTTACATCTCTACTGGGGAGAGGAGGGTGTTGTGATTAATACAGGGTGTGCAGTAGGTAGGGGAGTTCAGAGTTCAGGCAATATCTACTTTTTATCCAGGTTATAGTTACACAGGGGTTCACTTCAGAATTATTCATTTAGCTGTATGTTATGTTTTCTGTACTTCCCATATGTATGTTCCATCATACACACAAATAAATCTTTTTTTTAAATTGATTTTAGAGAAAGAGAGAGACTGAGAAAGAAACAGAGAGAGAGAGAAACATCGATTTGTTGTTCTACTTGTTTATGCATTTATTGGTTGCTTCTTGTATGTGCCCTGACCAGGGATTGAACCCACAACCTTGGCCTATCAGAACAATGCTCTAACCAACTGAGCTTTATTTTTTATTGATTTTTAGAGATAGGAAGGGAGAGGGATAGAGGGAAACATCGATGAGAGAGAAACATCACTGACCAAGCTGCCTCCTGCATGCCCTCTACTGTGGATTGAGTCCACAATGGGGCATGTGCCCTGATGGGGAATAAAACCAGTGACCTCTGGTTCATAGGTTGACACTCAACCATTGAGACACACTGGCCGAGCTCAAATAAACCTTTTAAAAAAGAAATCATTGTAGGAAACAAAGTTTGTGGCACTGGCCCAGATCTTGAACATAGTTGATGACAAGGAGCCTAGGCCCTGTGAGGTAGGATGTCCAAAAGTAAAAAAGGCCTGAGATTTGTGGGTCCCCAAAGAGGCGAGGTGAACAGCTTCAGGTGTGGGAACAGGGGGAGATCTGTATTCCCCCCACTACCATTCCTGCTTACCCAGGTAGTTCTGCCAACAGTTCCTGGTCTGGTTCTGGTTGGGGAAGCGGCTGTCAAAAGGAGCAGTCCGGTAGTTCTTGATTTTGGTCTTGATGTCTTCTGCCATGTTGCTGACTCCTAGAGGCAAAGAGAATGGGTGTTAGCAGGGGTTCTATGGGGCCTGAACCTGGACATGTCAACCACCCAGGCCCAAAGGGGTCCCAGATACAGATGGGGTGAGTGTCAATAAGCCACCATCCCCTCCCTCTCAACATACACAGAGGTGAAGGACGGGGCAAATCCATATATCTAAGTGTGTAAGTCACAGCAAGGTTTGGAGGGAGGGTCAACTCCTTGGTAAAATCAGGCCTTATGTCACAAAATAACACTTGCTAACACTCACTGAGTGCTTACTACAGGCCAGGTGCTGTCCTATACTCTTACAGCTTCACTCATTCAGCCAGTCTAATAAAAGGTAAGAACTATTACTATCACTGTTCCTCAGACAAGGGACAACCAGTGTCTAAATGATTTCTCAAGGTCATACAGCACAAGAGTGGAGGAGCTGCACTCAATCATTAACACGAGGCACAATGCAGAGATTCTTAAAGTCTTTGGTGCCATGAACTCTTCAGAGGGGTCTAATGATTACTTTCTCAGAACATGTTTAAATGCATTAAAAAATTGCACAGGCTAGCAAAGATAACCAGTTATATGTAGCTGAGGATTTATTAACTACCACAGTTTTGAAGTAATGGTGAGTAAAAATATTTTGTACTATCTGCAACTATAATGTGAGATAAGATGATCTGTGATTTTGATTGCTGACAAAGTCACAAATGCTGCTAATACCAAATGCTGCTAATACTCCTGAGGTTGTTGCCTCCATGCCTAAATGAAGCAAATGCTACATTTCAATTAAGGTTAGTAAAAACACAGATGTAATTTCCTGCCATTTGCCAGTCGAGTACTAGAACCCCTTGAATTCTACAGATCCAGTGGACCCAGGGTTAAAGACTTCTGCTACAATGTCTCTTAGGAGGTGACACACAGTTTTTACCAGAGAATCTGAGAGAAACTGCCTCTATTCCAGAGATTTCGAGGAGTCCTGGGTTTACACTGAGGTAGGCAAGCTAGTGTTAAATTGAAGCTATCCACGGTAGTGGTGGGGATCTGGGCCACCGGAGTAGCCTGGGGAAGGAGTGACGACGGGGTCGGGGGGGTTGTAGAACACCAGCCGCTGGGACAACAGACGCGGTCGGAATCGTAATTTGGGGCGAGATCTTGACCCGCTATCTGGGAATGAGGGTGGGTCGGGATGACACCGTGGACCCTCCAACGCCCAAGGGGAGAGGAGGGTCCAGACACCAGGCAGCTAGGCTGCAGCCCAGGCGAGCTGCGGGCAGCCACGCCTGCGCCCTGAAGACTAAGGGCACCGCAGTTCAAACTAGAGTCCAAATCCTGGTCGCTGGCTAAGCAGCTTAACCTGAGCCTCGGTTGCCTCGCTGTCAAAAGGGACAATCACAGGCTGGGGGAGGACTAAATGAATTAATATAAGTCACTTGGAATGTTGCCCGGCATTAAGGAACTAAATAATCGTTAGTTATCACTAATAACACAACAGGACTCCAGGGCTCCCCCCAGGAGGCCGAAGCCGCCGGCCGGAAACCTCACCTCGTCCTGGGGGAAGCTAGGGTCCGTCCCTCAGTCCCCCAGGATGGGATGCCAGGCTCCCGAACTCTCAACACTCACCTAAAGCTGCCCCTGAAGCCGCTCGCAGCTCAATGTGACCCTCAGCAAAGACGCCTCGGTCTGCCCGGAAGCGGAATTAAGGAGGACCGGAAGCCTGACGGGGTATAAGTGAGTCTTCCACTCGGCTAGAGCGCCCTCTGGGAGGCGGCCCCTGAGGCCAGTAAGGCTACGCCCATTCATGAGAACTCCAATCTTCTATTGGACTAAATAGCTGTTCATCATCACTCCAGGCCCAATCATGAGCTTGTGTAGCATTTGGAGGGATTCAGAGCTGGGTTCGGGACGCCGACTCGTTACAGGGTCTCGTTACTCCCTTGGCTTTACCTCGAGAGGGAAGTTGTCTGGGTCCTGGTGCTGGCCCGAGAGTGGGCCTGGGGAAACACCCGAGCGGAAGGACTCTATTCGTGCAAGTATTATTTATTGAATGCCAGGTACTTCTGTAAGGCTGGGGATATATCATTGAACAAAAGACTACAATCCATACCCTCATTACGACAATTATTGGGGGGTATTGAAAAAGAACCAGCCTTTCCCCCAGGGTCAGTTGTTATGTTAAGAGGAATGTCCAGCCCTGGTGAGTTTTGTTAAGTGGTTAGAGCGTCGGCCCGCGGACCGAAGGAAGGGTCGAGGGTTCGATCCCCTGTCAAGGGCACGTACCTCGTTCGCTGGTTCGATTCCCCGGCTCCCGTCGTGGTGCGTGCGGGAGGCAACCGAGCGCTGTGCCTCTCTCACGTCGTCAGTGTTTCTCTCTCCCCCTCCTCCCTTGCCCTCCTCCTTCCCTTCTACTCTCTAAAAATCAATGCAAAAAATATCCTCGGGTGAGGGTTAAGAAAAAATAAAAAGAGGAATGCCCATACTCCACCTCCAAACCCCAGAAAGATTTGGGTGACTGAGGACTCAGAAATCAGTCCTGCACCACAGAGAGTAGGGGTTAAGAATGTGAAGAGTCTGGCGGAAAGTGGTGCATCTCAGAGAGACTTGTCCTTGGATCCTGTCTTTCTCACCCCATAGCAAATCCCATTGGCTTTCCCCTTAAAAATATGCTCAGAATCTAACCCACCAGCACCTCCAGCCTGGACGGTTGCAGTAGCCCACTCCCTGGCCTCCTGGCTTCCCTACTGCCCTCCACAATCAGTCCACTCAGCCAGAGGGACCCTGCTAATGCCTCAGTCAGATCATTTCCCTTCCTTAGCCTAGAACCCTACCTTGGTGTTGGTCTGACTTTTAGTCTAAAGCAAAAGTCCTTACAAATGACCTACATAGTTGGGCCCTCTTTATACCCTCATCTCTGTAAAAACTGATAAAGGAAACCGTATTCAAGGTGGAGCTGGGAATCCCTGAAGGGAGGGCTCTCATGCACTGCACCATCCATTGCAGCATGCATAACGAAAAAGAAAGGTAAGAATTATTTTAATAAGGTCTGTTTCTCAACGTCTTGTCTGTAATAATAAGAATGTTACTTTTCATCTGGTTCAAAGGAGGACATTTTTCACATGAGAATTTATTTATTTTTATTGATTTCAGAGAGAGGAAGGGAGAAAGAGAGAGAGATCAATGAGAGAGTCATTGATCGGCTGCCTTCTGCACACCCCCAGTTGGGAATCAAGCCTACAACCCGGGCAGATGCCCTGATGGGGAATTGAACTACGATTTCCTGGATCCTAGGTCAATGCTCAACCGCTGAGCCATGCAGACTGGGCTCACATAGGGATTTTATCTCCTGCTAAAAAGAACGGGGGAGGGGGGGAGGTCCGTTCCTGCCCCAGCAATACACTAGCCACCGCTTGCAGCCAATGAGAAACCACCTCCTCCAATGGACTTTTGTTCAAAACAACCCTCCCTAATTTCCTCCTAAAACCTAATAAACACTGATCTTCCCTTTGCCTGTCCTGAATTAGAATTCCTTTGTTCTTCCTGAATAAACTCATTTTCTGAGCTCACCTCCATTTACCCCTTTGTTTAAGTCAGCATCTCCTAACCTCTTCTCACTCCCACTGCTCCAGCCTGGGAGCTGGCCTCCTCAAAGGTCCTTAAACATGTGGACTGGCTTCCTCCAAAGGGCCTTGGCACTTCTTGTCCTTTTGGCCTGTAATACTCCTCCCACGGCTGGCTCCCTGCCTCACCCCCTTCAGTTTTTTGCTCAAATGTCACCTTCTTGGTGAGCCCCTTCTCAGATCAAATATTTGAAGTTGCCACCTGTCAGCCTCTATCTCCCCTGCTTTATTTCTCCAAAGCACTCATCTTCTCAGGTATGATATCCTTCCTTTTATTGTGTTTACCTTCTTTTGTCTTCCTCAATGTAATAGAAGATCCTAAAGGAGCAATTATTGTCTTACCATTGTATCTCCGGCACCTGAAACAGCCCTGGCGCATAGGAGGCGCTCTATAAGTATTTGTTGAAGGAGTGAATTTCTTGTGTGAATAAAGTGCCTAACGGGGACTGGACAGAGAACTGCTTGCATCCTCTGGCCTCCAAAACCTCCCTTATACTGTGCTGGGTGCAGTGCCCAGGCCTTATTGAGTCAGGGCCTTCTTACACATTCTGTGTCCATCAACACTGGAACTATTTGTGGAACTACCTGTTTATATGCCCTTATTCACTCCCTTCAATGAGATCTGCGTAAAGCCCAAATCCTTTCCCTGCTTAACCCTTCCGTGGCTCCCCTGTGACCTCAGGACAGAATCCAGGCTCCTCAGCATGGCCCCACAGATCTTTGTGAACTGACCCATGGCCCCCTCTCCAACCACAGTGATATTTTAGTTCATTGAACCTCGCTGTGAGTTCTACCTCCAAGCCTCTGCTCACACTGCTTCTGCCTGGAACATTCTTCGCCTGGCTTCTAAAATTAGCTGGTTTTCCCTCCAGGAAGCCTTCCTGACCTTCTCTTCCCTGCCGAGGAAAGGTTCCTCCTTTTGGGTCCCCTCCATCCCCTGGAATTTCCCCACCCCAGCCCTGACCACTCTGGGCTGTCCCTGCCTGGTGATGGGTCTGTCTCCCTTAAGGGCAGGGTCCAGAGTTGCCTTGGTCCCCGCTGAATCCCCAGCATTGTCCCCAGGAGGACCACTCAGCAGGCTCTCTTTGGGGGCTCAGTGGTTCCCAGGATGGGGTAGGCTCTTCTTGGGGTCTAGTCTGAGTTCCATGTCTTCAGCTTGGGTGGAGAAACAGAGTAGGTGGTTTGGGGGTGGGGGTGGGGCTTAGTAAGCACTCGGCCTAATTCCTTGATAGTCCCTAGCACTGTGACAGCGCACAGTAAGTAACCCTTTTTGGAGCCCCAGTCCCCTTTTCAAGGGGGACAGGGTAGGTGAACGCACAAGTTAGTGCATGGGCCTGATTCCTTTGCAAATTCCAGCACAGGGCAGGCACACCGTGCACGGCAAGTCCCCTAAGGGTCTGGGTCTATTTTGGTCGAGGCGTGTCTGAGGATCACACGGGCAGGGAGGGGTTGGGTGGGCGAGGCAGGGAGGCAGGGAGGGTGTGCACAGGCTCCCAGCGGGTCTGGGGGGTCTAGTCAGTATCGCTGAGGATGGAGACAGCACGCGGAGGAGGTTTGACCCGGTGTTTTTATTGGGTTGCTGCTCCCGGCCGCGCCGCAGCGCGGAGGGGAGGCGCTAGGCCGGGCACGCGGCCCCCGAAGCGGTAGGTGTACTTGCGCCCCCCGCTCTTGCGCACTATGTCGCGGCGGTAGTAGTAACGCAGGCCTCGGCTCAGCTTCTCGTAATTCATGCCGGGTTTCCTCTTGCGCTCGCCCCACAGTCGCGCCACCTAGAAGGTGGGAGCAGGGGGGTCTTAGCAATAGACGGCGGGGTGCGGGGTGGAGGGTGCGGGGTGCGGGCACAGCCCCGACGCGGGTTGGGTAGGGCCCAGCGGGGCTGAGGCGAGGGCGCGGCCAGGGCTGGACCAAGGGCGAGGCGAGGGGACCGCAGGGCTAAGTGGAACGAGGGGAGACTGAGGCCGGCCTCGGGGGTCGGGCAGCGCCCACCTCTTTGGGGTCGCACAGCTGGAACTCGAGGCTGTTGCCCGTCCAGCGGATGCAGCTGCTGCGCGCCCCGTCTTGGAGCAGCTCCAGGAGGAACTGCCACAGCTGAATGGGACCTGCGGGGTGGAGGCGGGTGAACGCTCAGGTGTTCCGGCCCCGGCCCCAGTCATTTCGACGACCCAGGAGTCCCGCTCCCTCACCTCGAAGGTCCAAGGGTTCAAGTCTCCCCAAATCGGAAACGAGGAGTCCGGATCCCCTCCTCCTCGGGGACCGGGGAGTCCAAATCCCTCCATACAAGGGACCCAAGAGTCGGCCTCGGAGACCCCGGGGATTTAGGAGTTTGGCTGCCCCACCTCGGAGACTCGGCACCCAGGCCCTCACGTCTTCCCTCCCCCCTAATTCGGGAGCCTAGGTCTTGTTCCTTGCTCCCTGGAAGACTGCCAGGGCCCTCATCCTGCCCCCCCTTAGGATCAGGACTGAGGGCCACCGCCGCCTCCTCTCCCGAGCCGAGGTGTCTAAGCGCCCCCTTGGGCGCCTCGGCCCCGCCTCACTGGACTTAGGCTTCGCTCCCTCCCGACCACGTCCCGCGGGCCTCTCACCTCGGTGGTTAGTTTTGGGGTAACGAGCCAGATTTGCACGGTCCGACGGCAGCTTCGGTTCGGAGGGGGCGGTGAGATCTGAACTCGGGCGCTCCTTTGGAGAGGTGGTGAGACCCCCGCGCAGCCCCAAGTCCCAGGAGGTGGGACAGTCCGAGCCCCCAGGCCCGCCCCAGTATTTGGCGCCGTCGGAGCCAGCAGAACAGTCCCAGCTGGTGGAGCTGGCTGTGGTGGGGGCGCACGACCACGCGCTGGTCCCGCCGGAGCACGGGGTGGTGTTCTGGCCGGTGACCCCCAGGGGCCCGGCGAAGGGGGCGGGGCCCGGGGCTGGAGAGACTCGGCTGCAGGCGTCCCAGCCGGTGCTCCCCAGCTGCGTCCAGTCTCCCGACCGCGGCGGAGCCTGCGAGCCGTGCTCTGTGCGGGGGAACGGACCCCAAGTGAGCGGAGCCCAGGCGCCCCGCTCCCGGGCCCCTCGGGAGTTCTAGAAGCGGAAGCTCGAGGCCCTGGCTCCGGAGGCCCTGGCTCCCGGATCTGGGCCCGGCCACCTGGAGGGACACAGCGTCCCCAGTCCTATCTCTGTTCTCCCTCAAAGATCAGGAAACTTAAACTTCAACCGCGGTGGGAGACCCCAGTCCCCGCTGCCTCTCCGCGCGCTCACCTGCGGCCCATGGAGTTTCTGGGTGCGGTGGCCCGGAGCTGCAGTCCCACTGCGGGGGTCCTGCGAGGAGTGAAGAGGTAGCTGAGTTCAGGGAAGGGTGTGAGCTAAGACTGGAGAACCCCCTCAACCACTCACCCAGGAGTCTTTATTTGTCAGGGACTGAGAGTCATTATTACCCCAGCCCCTAATCACTCAGACCTAGGACTGGGGACCCCAGCCCCCTCCTCTTTCAGCCTCAGGAGTTCAGGCCCGCAGCCCTCTCCCCACTAAATGTCAGGAGTCCGGGCACCCCCTCCCTCCCTCAGACCTAACCTTCCCCAGCACCCAGGGGTCCCAGCTCACAAACACCTTTCCAGCACGTCTCCTCCGTCAGCGTGTCCCCTTGGAGCGCCACTTCAGGGAAATAGAAGCCAAGCTCAGCTCCTTCTGCAGGCAGTCAGGGTAGGGCTGGTCAGGGTCAGCGGAGGCCCCCCACCTGGGCACCGACCCCCGCACGCATTGTTTCAGCCCCAGCAGCCTACCCAGCCTTGACAGCCTGTTCCCCAGGGACACTTCCTGCAGTGATGCCTCATCCCAGTTCCACAAGTCCATGGATGCTGGTTGTGAATGTTCTGGGGGGGGGGGGGGGGAAGGCACAGGGTGAGCTGGTGACACTTAGGGACCCTGCGGTCTGGGCCCCAGCCCTTGCTTCCCTCAGACCCAGTAGTCCAGGCGGCTGCTCCTTTCTTCCCCAGGACCCTGGAATCTTGGCCCCCAGGGTCCTTTTCTCTCAGACTGGGAGTGAGGGACCTCAGCCCTCTTTTTCCTCAGACCCAGGTGTCCAGGTCCCCACACCTCCAGTCCCCAGTTCATGGCTCACCTCTGGCGGGATCCTCTGCCCCCAGCTGGGGGTCTCAGCCCCATTTCATACCATGCATCCCCTCCCTTGGGGGCCTGGGCAGGGGGGAATTTTCCAAGACGTCAGAGCTGGGGGTTGAAGGGAGGGTCGAGTTGCAGGGGGCTTGGGCGGGGCTGAGCTACACTCCCCCTGCCCCCCACCCCAGGGATGGCTGCCTGCTTCCTGGTAGCTGGGGCTTTCTTGCTGCAGGGGTGGCTTGGACATGGACCAGAGCTTGGGGAACAGCAGGCTGGGTGATGGGGTGCAAGTAGTGGAGCAGGGGGCTTGGTGGACAGGTTCTCATCTTGGGGACTTGATCCTGAGACATGGGTGGTAGTGGTGGGGAGGAGGGTCTGGGTACAGCTGGGCTGCTCCGGGCTTATCTGCAACAGGAAGGGGGATTTCCGGCCAGACCCTTGGTCTGCCTACGTCACAATCCACAGGGGGGCTGAGGGGGATGGGGGGGGTGCGGGGGAGGCCTGACCAGGGCTTTGAGGGCATTCTGGGGCTGCTCTGGAGGAGTGTCAATCATAACAATAGCATCAACAAAATAAATGATAACAGTAATATTGATAGCTAACATTTATTGAGGGCTCATTGCATGCCACCAACAGTACCATGGGCCTTTGTTTAATTTTCTTAGGAGGTAGGTACTAGTCTTATCTCCATTATTATTTTTTAGAAACTTTTTAAAATATATATATATCTTTATTGATTTCAGAGAGAGGAAGGGAGAGAAAGAAACATCAATGATGAGAGTCACTGATCGGCTGCCTCCTGCACGCCCCCGACTGGGGATCGAGCCCGCAACCCCGGCATGTGCCCTGACAGGGAATCAAACCACCATCTCCTGGATCCTAGGTGGATGCTCAACCGCTGAGCCACGCCCGGCTGGGCTTATCTCCATTTTATGAAAGGAAATTGAGGCAGGCTTCCTTCCACTTTCTTTCATCCCGAGTCCATGCCCTTCCTTGGTGTAATAGTTTGGGACAAATAGGAAATTTGAGTGTAAACTGATATGATGTATAGAATTATTAATTTTCTTAGATGTGTCAATGGCATCATGATATGAAAGATGTCTCTTTCATGAAGTGAACACTGAGATATTTAGGGGTGAAGTGTTGTCTGTAACTTGCTTCAAATGGCTCAGTAACCCTCCCTTTGTCTGTTTTTGAGCCTCTCTCCTGCCCATCTCCAGCCCCACTGTACGGCCTCACAGTTCTCACCTCTCTTCATCCTCCTGCCTCCAACCCCACCCCTCCATTCTGTCCATCTGTCTCTCAACCCACAATCAATCTCTCTCCCTGTCCTCAGGAAGACTTAAATGCACTCTAAAACCCTACTTTCTGGCAGTATTCTCCTTCCCATCCCCTTCTTTGCCCCCATGGTTAGTGAGCAGAAGTGAGGCAGGAGTAGGGAGGGCTGGGATGTGGGGGTAGAGCTTGAGGGTCCCCAGGCTGGGTGGTCCAGCCCAGGTGGCAGGAGACTGAAGGGCACTTCCTGCTGGGGTAGGAGGCCCTTACCCTCTGACCAGACTGGAAAATGTGACATCAGAGAGGGGGCAGTAAAGGAGACAGGAAGAGAGGAAATTTGACACCTCTCCGGGGTGACTGAGAGGCCTTCGCAGTGTTTCCCACCTCCCGTTGCCCCTACCAATCCAGGGTTCTGACCACTGCACCCCTGGGAGACCCTCATCCCTTGCTCATGCTGGAACCATGCAATCTCCCTCCTCTGCTTCATCTCTGCCCCAGCCTCTTTCCCGACCTCCAGCCCACAGGTCTCTGGGCTCTTTCTAAAGTGCAGATTTGCCCGGCTTGCGTGGCTCAGGGGTTGAGCGTTGATCTATGAACCACGTCATGGTTCCATTTCTGGTCAGGGCACATGCCCAGACTGTGGGCTCCAGCCCCAGTGGGCGGCGTGCAGGAGGCAGCTGATCAATGACTCTCTCTCATCATTGATGTTTCCATCTCTCTCCCTCTCCCTTCCTCTCTGAAATCAACAAAAAAACAAAAAGTACAGATGCGTGATGCCAGTTCCTTGCTTAAACTCTCAGCTTCTTGGGGCTGGCTGCTGCCTTCTGGATAAAGTCTAAGCTTACTCTGGTGTTCAAGGCCCTGCAGTGGACAATTCAGACAGGCAGAAATAAGCTTGGAGCTGGGAAAAGAGATGGGAGGAGAGACCCACAGAGAGAGAGAATTGATTCAGAGATACAGATGCATAGAATAGAAAGAGACAAACAGAGGGACACTCACAGAGGAACAGAGACAGAGAAACACTCAAGGAGACCCCAGACACACAGAGCAAGAGAAGTCGCCTGGGGTTCAACAGAGTGAAGAAACTGGGAAACAGACTCAGATCCAGAGGGTGAGAACTGCAGACTGGGAGAGACAATGACAGGAGAATAAGACAGTCTCAGAAGTGACCAGTTCCTCCAGGAAGCCCCCTCGACTCCCAGGTTGCACCCTGAGCTCCCCCATCCCAACCCTGACCACTCTGAGCTGTCAGTCTGGCAGTGGGCCTGTCTTCTGCCACTGGACCAGGAGCTCTGAGGAAACAGGGCCTGGGTCTGTTTCAGTCACCAATGTGTCTCCAACACTGTGTAGGCCCTAGGTGAGTTTGCTGAAAGCCTAGAAGGGCAGGGCGCAGAAGACCCCCTACGCTGGTGCTGAGAACACAGGCTACAGTCAGACGAGCATGGGTCTGGGCCTCAGCTTCCTCTTCTGTGAAATGGGCTGCACTCAGTGTGCACTTATGAGGTTTCCAGATGTTACAGGCCCATCTGCATTTCTGTCTGGGTAAATTTTCAAGGCTCCCCATTATTCCCAGGTAGGGGATGCTAAGCCTTGCACCCCAGAGTGCTCCCAAGCCCAGCCAGGGATGGAAATGAACAAAAATTTATTGACACTGGTTTTGGGGAAGATAGGTAGTGGGGGGTTTTCCAAAGAGAACTGTGGGGAGGAGCCAGCGCCCGGCCAGGTGGGAGCGGGTGCCCAGCCACAGACCCTATCTTAGGCCCAACTTCTTCTTCTCTTTCTGCTTTTTGCGCACCACATCCAGGTTCCGGTCTTTCCACATGCTCTTGCGCAGCTTGATGGGGCGCGAGCCCACGTACTTCCCTGTGGGAATGGAGGGTTCAAGGTCAGGTTTGGAGTCTGACTTAGGCCAGATGCCTACCACACCCACTGTCCTTAGGGGAGGCCTCACCCACCATTCATTTCACGCATGGCTCGCACGTAGTCGCTGGGGTCCTTAAAGCTAACGAAGCCATAGCCCTTGGTCTTGCCTGTGCGCTTGTCGCGGATCACCTTAGCCTTAAGGAAGGATGGGAAGCGGCTGAAGGCGCGTGCCAAGATGTCATCATTCACCTCATTGCCCAGATCCCCACAGAAGATCCGGAAGTCATCTGCGGTTGGGAGAGAGAGGTCAGAGGACGCAGATGCCTGGCCAGGGTTTGCTTTATTTAAAGAGCCCCACCTTCTCTGGAGGCACCCCCCAGCCAACCTTCCTCTGTATCCTCAGCAGTGGCCCCCTTAGTAATAACAGCCAACACCTGTATAGTATCTACCCTGTACTAAGCTCTGCACTAAGCACTCATGAGGTTTTAACACACTTGGCACTCCCAACAGCCCTTACTCCCAACGACCCTTTTATACTGAGAGTTCAAGTGACTCAACCAGGAAGTGGTAGAGCTGGGACAAGAACTCAGGCATCTGGCTCCAGAGTTCTTACTTTTAATTAATTGCACTACCTTTCCCCACCCTAGGGTCATCTTACCCATTCCCTGTCCCAGCCCTGGCCTCTTCTCTAAGCCCTTGGCCTCCCTTGGTCTCCTGGACAGTTCCCCATGGACATTCCCTGGGTCCCTGACACCGCTGGCTCCCATAATGGCACCCTAGTACCACAGACTTCATCTTTCCTCAACTCTGCTTCCTCTGCAAAGCCCACTCTTAATTCCCACTTGAATCTCTGAAACCTGGACATCACCCGATCTTTCTCCAAGGCTGACCTCAGTTGCCATCTCCAGACATATCCTCTGCGCTGGGCCTGAGCCTCAACCGAATATGCTTACCCCAAAGAATAATCCTTTCCCCACAAAGCTCATATTATCCCTTGTTGATGAGGAAAATGACTGGAAGGGTTAAGTGACTTGCCCAATGTCACAAATCTAGGGTCTACATCCTGTACTGGCCACATCTGGGCCCAGGCTGCCATGACCCTTGTCTGGGGTGATAGACTGTCCCAGCAGAAGAGGCAGAAGTCTAGGACTGGGATGGGAGGTAGCTACCTTCCCTTGGCTACAGCTGGGGTTACCCCATGGTTTCTGTGGTAATTAAGGACACTCTGAGAACAAGTTAGGCCAACCCAGGAGAAAATAATCTGACAAACTCAGAGGGTGAGACCTTCTACTAGACAACTGGTCTGAACACTTCATATAACTATTATACACAAGACAAGGCAGTAGGAGGGAGACCATTCTCATTAAAAGATAATCTCATTAAAAGATAATAAAACTGCATGTATCCTGATTTAGGGGAAAATGGCTATAACAGATAGTGTGAGGGAAAGCTGAGTAAATTTGAATATAAATGGAACATGAGATCCCATAGAATTATTGTGATAATTTTCTTACATGTGTTTATGGTATTATGACATGAAAGAATGTCATTTTTCTTAGGAGACGAATACTGAGGTATTTAGGACCAAAGTGGTAATTTATAGCTTGCTTCAAATGATTGAGCAAACCACCCAAAAACACATAAACACACAGAGATATAAAATAAATATAGCAAAATATTAATTGCTGAATCTAGGTGGTGTATATATGGCTGTTCACGGTGCAGTTCAGCGTTTAACATTTTTCATAAGTTGGGAGAAAAAAGAATGTTCTTTTACCTTTGGCAAGCCAGGCCCCTCATGAATGAAACAGGCCAGAAGTCCTAGGTGCCAATCACCTCCACCAAGTTCTGTTCAGTGGCTGGGTAAGGGCCTGCCCCTCAGAGCCACAGCCTAGTCCTCCATGAGGTGCTAACAACCGTGCCTGCCCTACAGAGAGGAGGCATTTGGGGAGTTACCTGGTTCACCTTCCCTGTTTCTGCCCCAAGGAAGAGAGCTTGGCCTGACTCTGGCTGAGCAATGCCTGACCTGGACTCTGGCTCACTTACCTGCATCCCACTCCAGCAGGCTGGGGTCTTCCCAGCTGCTCCCAGCCGCTGTGCGAATGCAGCGCTTCAATTTCTCTGGCTTTCCTTTCTTCTTGTCCTCACCCAGAGGCTCCGGGACCTGCAGAAGAAAGAGGAGCGAAGGTTTGGTGTGGGAGTCTTTTGGACCCACCTGCCGCCCTCCCAACCTTCCTTTGCCTCTTGCCCTCCTGCCTCCATAGTTAAAGGACTGGATGTGCTCCCATGTGTGGGTATATGTTTCTGCCACCCTATCCCCCATGTCCTTCTAGCCCCTCCAACTTCCCGGGCCCCTCCTCCCTCCATCGATAGAGGACTACTGTGTTTGTGTGTGTGGAAGCCCATAGGCTCCTGTCTACCCTCCCAGTTCTTTCTATCCCCCCCACTGTTGTGTTCCTTGCTTACCTCAAGAGCCATGAGGCCAGGGGGTGGCTCAGGCCGTGGGGGCCGGGGTCGTGGACGCAAGGACAGGAGCTCAGGAATGCGTAGTGGGGGCAGCAGGCCTCGAACAACTTCCAGAGGGAGGGGCAAGGGCTCAGGCTCAGGCAAAGGCATGGCCAGAGCCAGTGGTAGGCTGGGCCCAATGACGGCAGGGCCGGTTGGGGCGCCTCCTGCCCCCACAGCTACTGCTGCGCTAGCGTCCTCCAGTCCAGCTGCTGCCACCACTGCCTCCTCCTTCTCTTTCAGGCCCAACCCCAAGCCTAGGCCCAGCTCTCGGGGTGTTGCTGGCTCTTCCTGTGGGCAAGGGGTGGGAATGAGGGGGTCAGCTCGAGGCTCAGCCCTTACTCCCATTCCAATCCTATACAACAAAGCAAGGGCCTGGGGGCCAGAGCACAGGCAAGAGATACTGAGACAGAGAAAGGAGTCTCTAGTCAGAGACAGACACAGGGACACAGACATACAGACACAAGGACAAAGAGAGGCATCAAGACAGAAAAACAGAGAGGGACAATCAAAGGGAAAAAGGAGATACAGAGATAGAAATACACCCATAGCATATATTTCTCTCTACACTTTTCTCAAAAAAAGAAAGAAAAAGATTTGACCACAGAAATACAAGGAAAGATAGACGGAGATAGAGAGTGAGAAGGCAGAGACACAAAAAGGCAGACTTAGACACAGTCCATCAGGCCAGGATCAAGGATCTCCCCACCCACTGCACCCCTGACCATCAGCTCCCTGTCCATACTTACCAGGGGAGGCCTCAGAGCAGCCATGGAACCCAGGGGAGGCCCCGGGGCCCGAGCCATCGGTGGTAGCATCATAGGTGGTCCAGGGGGCCCAGGCAGAGGGGGGCCCACAAGGGCCTGGTGAGGGGGCCGCAGGGCCATAGGGCGAGGACCACCTGCTGCAGAAGAAAGAGCAGAATCTGTCAGGGTGTTAGTGGGGGAGTTAGAGGGCATAGGGGGGATTATGTGGCAGGGATGATGACCCTTGCCCCTCACCTGCTCTCTGAAGCACATGGGGGACGAAGGCCGGACGCAGGATAGGGGCCCTCTGGGGGGCCACAGCTGTGGGAGAGAGAGATGGGGGTGTGTGTCATGGGGGACCAGGGTACTTGGGGCAAGGTGTGTGTGTGTGAGGGTGGTACTCTCAGCATCCAAAAAATCCTGGAGAAGGGTGTGGGGAGCCATCTGGAAGAGGCAGGGGTCTTTTCATTTGTGCATTCAGCAGAAATTTACCATTGAGGATCTCCTCTGTGCCTGTTCCTCACCTGGGCAATGCCAGGGACACACCAAAAGACCAAGGGCTCTTCAGGAGCTCCTGGTCCAGAGTAGGAGGGAATAAACCCATTACCAGAGAGTGTCAGCCCAGAGTGATTAGGTCCAGGATGGGAGAAAGTCCAGGCACAGTGACTGGGGCTAGAAGAAAGCCCACAGAGTAGTGGGAGCCCAGAGGAACCCTCTGACCTATCCAGGGGAACTAGAGAAGGTTTCCTGAAGAAAGGGACCTGGGAGCTGAAATCCAAAAGATAATGAAGAATCAGGCGAGAGATGAGTGGAAAAAGTACTGGCAAAGAAGAACACTTATAAACAAAACCTTTCCCCCTTTTTGGTTTGGTATAATTGTAGTAGAGGAAGCTGTGGTTAGAGAACATAAAAGAATGGTTGAGAGGTCAGCAGGCACCCAAGCATAGCCTTATTAGCTGAGCCATGAATGTCCTCCTGAGGGCACCAAGGAGTCACAGCAGGGTTGGAAGCTGGGCAGGGTGACAAGGCCAGATTTGTATTTTGATCAAAACCATACTAAAGAGTAAGAGATGTTAAAATTTCTCAGATACCAGATTTAAAAAAGTACAACAGAATTTAAGTAACATGTTTGATCTGATATTGCACCTGAACTTTAGAGAACACATATCCTTTCACATACATAAGGAAGTAATACCACAAAAGTTGACTATGTATATAAAGTTCACCTCAACAACATAAAGTAAGAATGGCCTATGGAGAGGTTAGATTTTAGCTGACTTTGGTTAGTTTGATTTTGGTTTAGTTGATAGGTTTTAAAAGGTTATAGTTGGGTGACACAACAGCAAGCAGAAGAGAGAACATGAGCATTGCTGGCACATCCCAACAATGTTTAAGGCTTCTGGGGAGGAGGTAGGAATCTCTCTCTGCAAGGGACCAGGTGATGTAGGGTCTTGACTGGCAGGTGAAGAGCTTGGTGCTTGTTTGATGGTTTGTTCATCTCAACAACAGAAAGCATATAATGCTTATTATGTGGCGGACATGAAGACTTCTGCCCCTCATGGAGCTTATATTTTAGAGGAAGCAAAAGATAATAAATAAGTAAATTGTACAGCTTGTTATAAGGTGTTAAGTGCTATAAAGAAACAGTAAAGGGTAGGGATTAAGAGTGATGGAAGGACGTTGGTTTGCAATGATCAGGTTAAGCCTTATTAAGGCCAAAATAATTTGAAATACATAATCAGGTTTGTGCTTTAGGAAGGTGACAACATCAGGTTGGGGATGAAATGAACAGGATGAGTTGGAGCAATGAATCAGGTAAGAGGCTGAAGTAGTTGAAATATGAGTGCTTGTTTAAATGTGGGTTTCCTGGCCCAAGACCTACCTGCTCGTCGCAAAAACATGGCTTCTCGAGCCTCTGGACTGTCCAGGTGACTCCGATCACCAGGGCCAAAGCCAACTGTTGGGAGAGGAGAGACAAGGATGGTGGGAGGAGAGTCCTGGGCATCCCTTTTTACCACTCTACCTAAAACCCTGGCTTCCTCACCCCACCACTCCTTACTTACCTGGGCCCACAAAAGGAGGGCCACCCACCATGGGAGAAACCACTGTGGCTGCCGCGGCTGCCCGGGCCTCCAGAGTCTGTTGGACCTGTTGGGAAGGAGGTTGGGGTAAGTCTGACTCAGTGCTCCCAAACTGCCCTGGCTGGCTGTCTGTCAAGCTTTAGGGCTTAGTTAAAATGGCACTTTTCAGGGAGGCTTTTGGGATCACACCAGCTAAAACTGTCCTTAGCCCATCCTTAGCAGCAACTTCTCTCACTATCATGCTGCTTCACCTGCCCCATAGCACTTAGCACTATCTGAAATTATGTCCAGCCTGTCCTCCCCATCTCCCATGCCACCACTCTGGTCTAAGCCGCCATTGTCTCTTGCCTTGATCATTACAGTAGCCTCTTCCTCAGACTCCTTGATTCTGCCCTTGCCCTCCTGTAGTCTGTTCTCCAAACACAGCCAGAATGACCCTGTAACATCTAAGTTGGATCATATCACCCCTCTGCTCTAAATCCCTCAGTGGTTTCCCATCTCAGAGTGAAAACCAAGGTCCTTATGGTGGCCTACAAAGCCCTACCAGATCTGGTGTTCCTGTCCTCATCTCCTCCCATTCTCCATCGCTCACTCCACTCCTGCCACACTGTTCTCCTTGCTGTTCCTTGAACATGCAGGTATGCACCTGCTTCACGGCCCTTGCACTAGCAGTTTTCTCTACTGGAAGTGCTCTTCCCCCAGATATCTACATGGTTCCCTTCATTATGTCCTTTATATCTTTGCTTAAATGTCACCTCTTCCAAAAGGCCTGCCCTGACTGCGCTGATAATCCTCTGTCCTTCTGACTGTACTTTCATCTGTCTCTTCCAAGTAAAATGTAAACTCCAAAAAGGTTGTTCTCTGCTATATATGCCTAATTCCTAGAATAGTGCCTGGTGCATAGAAGGCAACCAATAATTATTTGTTGACAGAATGAACAAGTTTCATTTAACTGTCTTCTTTTTAGTAGTCTCTCTCTTCACTAGTCATATATAGCTAGCTATTGAGCACTTGAATATGACTAATAAGACTGGGGCACTATCTAACTCAAATATATATTTTAAATAGACATTTCCATCATTGCATGAAGTTCTTCTAAACAACATGCTCTAGAGCTTTCAAAGGGCAGAAATATTGTCTTAGTCATTACTGTGTCCTCAGTGCCTGATACATAAAATGTGTCATGCAAATTAATCAACAAGCCTACATGTCATTAAGTCTCTGTATACAAACACTGTTCCAGGCCTTGTGCTCTCTGACTTAGATGCCAGAGTTCAGACGTACCTGCTGGTATGTGTTGGTCGCGATAATTGGGCGGATCACAGGAGCTGTTGGGATCTGCATCGCTTCTACCGTGGGGACTGTAGGCACTGCAGGCATGGCAGCTGGGATTCCAGTTACCGGAGCCCCCAGAACTTCCTGCTCAAACCTGGGGGAACAGGGCACCAAAGTTCAGGACCTTGCACCAATTCTGGGACGCTGGCTATATCGAACCAGCGCCTTCATCCCTACCAACCTCTCTTTACTCCAGCCCCCACATCCCGAAGGTCCCATTTCCCCAAGATAGAGCCATATGTCGGGCCTATTGCAGCCTGGAGGCTCCAGAGTTCGGCGGCCCCGGCTCTGGGACGACTTTTATCCCGCCCTGTCGCGGGCCTTACAGGGCCATCTCCGCCTCCATCTCCTTCAGGCGTTCTTCCCCACTCTTGCCCGGAATGACGGCGCCAGGTCCCGTAACCACAGGTCCTCCTGCACCCGGGAGTCCCGGGGCCGGCCCCGCCCCAGCCATCGCTGCTGCCTTCGCTGTCGCCGCTACTGCCGTCGGGCCTCCACTGGTTCCGCTGTCTGCTCTCTGGCTTCGTCGGTGTAGGCGCCCACAGATGACCTAAAGCGAAAGCGACGGACGCTGGTGCATGACATTATATGCCAGTCTTTAGAAAGGGACCAATGAGAATCTGTCCGCACCCGGAGGGCCCACCCAAGGAAGAATTTAGACCAATCAGAGTGCTGGAAAAACGAACCAATGAAGAACCTCAGTCTGTGAGCCTCCCGGGCCACCACCAGGCCCATTCCGGAAGTTTTGAACACTTAGGTGGAGGCAGCTGGGCCGGTGGGCTCCCAGTCTGGGGTTGACAGGCAAGGTACCAGTGACTCCCGGAAAGACTAGGGACAGATGGGAGCTCCGACGAGGCGCTTCCTGGAGGATATGACAGCTGAAGGCTTTTGCTAGGTGAAAATTGGATGAGATGTTCTGGGTAGGAGGAATAGTTCACGTAAAGGCCGAGGCGGTAGTTAAGAATGTCAGCTCGGGTCACGTGTGTAGGTTTGGCCTGTGTCCTTTCTTGCGACACAGCTGACCCCTCCTGTTTTGGTAGTCCTCAAAATGCTTTATTATGGATATTTTAAACAATATGCAGCAGTAGAGAAAATAACATAACGAACCTCCCCTACCTCTCCACAATTGCTAACATTCTACCCTCGTTTCATCTATTTCTTATTTTTTGTTTAGTTTTTTGCTGAAGTGTATTAAATTCCAGCCATTTGTCAATTCACGCTTCATGATGTTTCTCTAACAGATAAGGACTCTTAAAAAAACGTTTTCAAACCCAAGAAAATTAATTTCTAAGTATCGATTTTCTCTGCCTCAAAATGTCTTTAAACAATAGTATTGTAAAATCAGGATCCAAATAAGAACCACACATTGCACTTGGTTGGCTGGTCTTTTTTTTTTCCCAAAACAATTTTATTGTCTACCTTGGTTTCTTGAGGTTTCAGTCTGTCAGCACAAATGAATGCTTTGTTAAAATACTGGCTTTTGTTTGTTTCTGTGCTAGAGATATAAGAATAGGAAGCCTTTTAAAAACGTTAACTAGAGTTCATATTTTATTCAGATTTCCTTAGTGTTTACCTAGTCTCTCTTTTCTTTTTGAGCATTATTACATTTAGTTGTTTCCTTCAGCTTCTCTGCTTGACAATTTCTCACACTTTGTTTTTCATGACTTTAGCAGTTTTGAGTACTGGTCAGGTATTTTTGTAGAATCTTCCTAATTTGGGATTTGGCTGATGTTTTTATCATCATTAGACTGGGTTTATGTTTGGTTTGTGAAAAGACCACCGAAATAAAGTGCAATTCTCACCATATTACATCAAGGATAAACACTATCAACATGACTGACCACTGCACGTTAACTTTGATCTCCTGGCTAAGGTAGCATTTGTCAGGTTTCTCCACTATAAAGTTTCTTAAAACAAAAACAAAACCCCAACTCCCTTTCCATGCTCTTTGAAAGGAAGTCATTATTTGTTCCCTCACACGGGGAGGGGGAGTTAAGCTCCATCTGGAGAGTGGAATATCTGCATAAATTATTTGGAATTCTTCTGCACGTGGGATTTGCCTATTCTCTGCCGTTTATTTTTAAACCATACCAATATGGACTCATGGGTCTGTTATACTTTGAGTTGTAATTCAATATGTATTTTGTTGCTCAAATTGTTCCAGCTTTTAAAATCTTGTCTTTTTAAATCTATACATTTCCTTTTCCTTGCCGTTTTCTTCCTTCCTCCTTCTCTTTCTCCCCTCCCCACTTTTGGGTCTTCCATGTGTTGAGGAAACTGGATCAGTTTTCCTTTTGGATTTAACTAATTACAGTACATTGTTTCACTTGTTCCTCAGTATCCCTTAGCCCTTTTATTATATATTGTAACAGCTAGAAACTTGATTTGATTTAGGTTTAATTGGGTGAAAGAATACTTCATAGGCAATGCTGTTGTAATATATCCCGTCAGCACCTGTCTGGTTGTCCTTTTTTGGTGATGCCAAAATTGATCAGCAGTGTAATCCTGTTGTATCTGTTTTATGAAGCCCAATCAACCTTTCCACTGTTTTAGCAGCCATCATTACATCTATTATTTCATTAATGTAATGAAAATAGTGGTTTTTGAATTTTATCATTCTCTTTGCAATTATCAGTGATTCTTTCATACATTTTCAAATAATTCCCTACTCATCAGGAATTTGGTTACTTGTTCACGTACAGGAAAGACAGAGAACATGCTTCTTTCCCTATTTTATGAACTACAAAAAAAAGTGAAAATGAGTTGGTTCCTAGCACCTTTCAAAGGTGACCAATGAGGTATGTGTTTATAAGTACCAATATAAACTTACATTTTCAAACATATTTGATGTGCTTCAAACCATTGCAGTCACTTTTTAAAATACATATATATATATTGATTTCAGAGAAGAGGAAGGGAGAGGGGGAGAGAAAGAGAAACATCAATGATGAGAGTCATTGATCGGCTGCCTCCTGCACGCCCCTGACTGGGGATCGAGCCTGCAACCCGGGCATGTGCCCTGACCAGGAACTGAACACTGATCTCTTGGATCCTAGGTCGATGCTCAACCGCTGAGCCACGCCCGGCCGGGCATCTATAAGATTCTTAATGCCAAGGACCATGTGTTGTTAGTGCCGTCATTCCATTGCAGTCATTCTTATTGCTACTCAGTATCTTTGGCAAGTGGCAGCCCCTTTGGATTGCCTCCTGAGTTCTTTTGACTCAATTCCAGTAGTGCTGGAGGTCTTCCTTGCTTTCTGGAACAGGATGCCCCATACTCATTTTGTACATTTTCTGCTCCAAACCTGGAATCAGCCTTTTCCCCATAGATTCCGGGTTCCTTCTAGTCAGAAACAGTAGAGACCACAATCTGGGCACTAGGGTTGCTCATTGTTACTGGGTTATTATATCTAGACCTTTTCTGTGGACTTAGCTAGGGAAATATATTTTTTAAAAGACCCATGAATGTTCATTCTGATATTTCCAATTCAAATGCAAGATTACAGGGTATTCACTTCTTTGATTTTATGTATGTATCTCCTTTTATTTACATAAAAAATTTTGGTCTCCAGGAACATTAGCAAAGCTACTTATCTGCTTTAGTCTAATATATAATTTTGTATTTATTTTAAAATTTCATTGATTTCGGGGGGGGGCATCGATTTGTTTCACTTATTTATGTATTCATTGGTTGATTCTTGTATGTGCCCTGATGAGGGACTGAACCTGCAACCTTGGCGTATCAGGACAACTAACCAACTGAGCTACCCGGTCAGGGCTATATAATTTCAAAATAAGATAATGTAGGGTCTCGAAACTTTAAACCATATGTTTTTTCAAAGTAAAAATTCCAGTATTATAATACACAATAAAAGCTATTGAATTCAGTTTCAAATTTCACTGCAGTTCTTTTTTTGTTAGGATCTATTTACCACTGGAGGCAATCAACTAAAACTACTGTTTTAACATCACCTGAAATAATTCTTACCTGAAACAATTGTGCCACCAATTTGAGACAAAATTAGGATCATTTATTTCAGTTTGTTTTGAATTTTTAGGGATTTCTTTCTTTTCTCTTTTTCTCACTTTTAAAAATCATCATGTTTCCACAGTCAAAAGTATGAAACAGGAACATTTGAGATCGTGCTTCCAGGCAATTATCAGTTTGGGCTCAAATAAACTCATAAAAATTCAACAGAAAAAAGTATGAAACAGGACATTTAGAGATGTCTGGCTTCTATCCCTCTACTTCCTACCTTACTGTCTCCTGGCCTGAATTATTTGGAAGTTGCAGATATCACCCTTAATACTTTCACACACATCCTCTAAGAACATTTTCCCCTATAACCACAATATCATTATCCCACCAAAGAAAAAAAAAAAAAAAAATCCTCACCCAAGGATACATTCCCATTGATTTTTAGAGAAACACTGATGTGAGAAACATCAATGGGTTGCCTCCCGTATGTGCCCCAACTGGGGATTGAACCTGCAATCTAGGTTATGTGCCCTGACTGGGAAAACAAACCCACAACCTTTTGGCATATGGGACTGATGCTCTAACCAACTGAGCCACCCAGCCAGGGCCCACCAAAGAAATTTAATGAAGATATAATATTAAAAAATCCATGATTCAATCAAGATCCCACACTGCATTTGGCTGTCAATCTGAACCAGTCCTCAGCGTATCTCCATTGACCTTCTGAAGAATAGTCTAGTTGTTTTGTACAAAGTCCCACAACTTGTATTTCACCCAGGATAGATTCCTAACAGTGGGACTGTTTGGGCAAAAGGGTAAATGCATATGTATTTTTGCTGGAGATTTTCTCATAGGTCATGTTTTATGTTCACTGAAGTATCAGAGTGCTGTTTTCTCTTAGTCTTGCAAACAAAGCGAGCTGCCAAAATTCTGGGTTTTCTTTTTCCCAGTCTGATAGATGGGAAATGTATCCAAGTGTGGTTTCAATTTGCTATTGTCTTATGATTGAGTTTGAGTATATTTTCTGAAAATAGTCCATTCATATATTTTGCCAGTTTGTCCATGGACTTGGAATTTTTCTTCTCACCTTTGATATTACACACACATGTGCCTGCGCACACACACCCCTGTAGGGTGTGAATTGCAAAATTTATTCCTAGTTTGTCATTTCTTTTTACTTTTTTTTTTTTGCCATGAAAAAGTTTGTTTTTGTCAGTATTTCCCTTTATTGCATCTAGATTTTGAATCATATTTCAGAAAATTTGCCCAATGAAAGATAAAGTAAAATACAGATTGTTAGAAGATGTGCTATGGAGAAAAATTAAGCAGAGATGGGGAAGGACCCCACGTTCAGTAGGGAGGTGGGGTTTGTGAGCCAAAGTAGAGAAGGGGGGGGCACATGGGAAAGCAACTGTCAGGGACAGAACTGAGAGCATGAGGATACTCTGAGGTCAAGAGAGGAGTTGTGAGAAGGGAGGGGAAGCCAGGTTCAAAAACTTACTGCAACCCCAATAAACCTCCCATCTGTGTTTCTATTTCTTAAGCAAGTTGGGTATAAAGTTCATTTCATTGGGCAAAAACATTAGCAAGAGATTGGAAAACCTTGAAAAATAAGAACAAGATAGCAACTAGC
Organism: Miniopterus natalensis; assembly: GCF_054644295.1. Taxonomy (NCBI): domain Eukaryota; kingdom Metazoa; phylum Chordata; class Mammalia; order Chiroptera; family Miniopteridae; genus Miniopterus; species Miniopterus natalensis. The sequence goes on from NC_142098.1 coordinate 11,035,345, forward strand.
CATTTCAGATACTAAAAGGTATTACAAAGCCTGTATAATTACACCACCATGGGGATGGCACACACAAGTCAGACACTGGGCTTGGAGAGAACCCAGATACAGCCCAATTACTCATGAAAATTTAGTGTATGAAAAGGTAGCATCTCTAATCACCTAAAGTTTTGCTTCATAAAGTGTAGATAGGTAAAGTTTTACTTTATAAATTGAATAATTCACACAGTGAAATGCAGACCTAAAAAAGTACAGCTTGATGAGTTCTGACAAATCTATACACCTGTGTAACTCTACTACTCTCATCATATACAGTTGACCTTTGTACAATACAGGTTTGAGTGGTGTGGGTCCACTTATACGTGGATTTTTTTGAATACATACAGTACTGTAAATGTATTTTCTCTTCCTTATGATTTTCTTAATAACATTTTTTTTCTAGCTTACTTTATTGTTAGAATACAGTGTATAATACATAAAACATACAAAATATGTATTAATCAACTGTAAGGCTTTTAGTCAAGAGCAGGCTAATAGTAGTTTTTGAGGAGTCCAAAGTAAAAGTTCTATGTGGGTTTTCAATTCCACCTGGTGGTTGGCACCCCTAACCCCAGTATTGCTCAAGGGTCAACTGTAATACATTTCTAATTCTAGAAAGTTTCCTTGGCTCTTCCTTTGTTGATCCCTGCCACCTACAACTCCTTCAGAGGTAACCACTGCTCTGAGTTGTTTTGTTAATCCTCACCGAGGATATTTTTCCCATTGATTTTTAGAGAGTGGAAGGGATGGAGGGACGGGTGTGGGAGAGAGACAGAGAGAAACATCGATGTGAGAAAGATTGGTTGCCTCCTTCACGCGCCCTGACTGGCCTGGGGATCAAACCTGCAACGTAGGTACATTACTTTGACCGGTAATTAAACCCACGGCCCTTTGGTACATGGGCCAACACTCTAACCATTGAGCCACACCAGCCAGGGCCTGAGTATTTTAGTAAGTGCTATTGGGGTATATGTAAAATAAGACAAAAATGGATCCATTTGCATAAATTCCAAATGGCTGAGACTTAAATGTAAAAAAACTATATAAAAACTAGAAGACAATCTCATCTCTTAACTTCCCCCATTCCACCCCAAGCTGCACTGACTCCTTGGCTGTCACACTAGCACATTTGCGCTCAGGGCCTTTGCATGCCTCTCACATTTACCGAGTGTCACCTTTGCTGTGTAGCCCTCTATTTAAAATCTCACCTCCTACAGCCTGCTTTATTTTTTTCTCTATAGCTGTTATCTTCCAACATACTAGATATTTTGCTTACTTGTCAGTGGTCTGTTTCCTTGTCCTAGAACGACAACTCCCTGAAAGTAGGGAATTTTGTCCATTTTGTTTAGTGCTGGATCCTCAGTGTTTAGAGCAGGGGCTCAATTACTCCTTGCCAAGGGTGGAAGTGATGAGGAGAGTTTCAGGGGGACCTGGGATGTGGTCCAGAGCACCCCATTCTCTTGGCTTTGGTGGGATGGAAGGACAGGGCTAAGGCGCTTGAGAGGAACAGCAGGACAGCCTGTGAGGAGGAGGGCAGGTGTGTGTAGACAATGGGCGACACACCCAGGTGATGCTTTCTTCCATATTGAGGGAGGGAAGGTTCCAGGGTGAACAAATGTGAAGCTCTTGATTCCTGTTTGAGTCCCCTCTTCATCTGCACAGCTGCTGCAGGGTGCCTTGGGCCTGGACCCAGCGCAACCGCCACTGGGGCAGGGACAGGCCCTGGCAGAGCTCCCCTGAGAGGGCGGCTTGGCCTGGCTGATCCCACCTGGGGAGGGGGATGGTGTCAGAGGGAAGGCCTGAGTCTCCAGACCCTCACTGGCTTCCACACAACATGGCCTGCTTATCACCAGACTCCTCCACAACCCCCCCCATGACCAGTCCTTCCCCCCGGCCCTAAGTTTGGCCTGTTCCACCCAGCTCAGCCCTGCCCCCATCACCAGTCCCCCACAACCCCCTCTCACCAGTCCCCCACAACCCCCTGCAGCTCGGGGATTCGTTCCAGGGCTTGTTCCAGCAGGTTCTCCAGCTGCTTCAGAGCCTGCCCCACATTCTCCTTCTGCTCCTTTTCCTGGGATACACAGATCCGCAGCAACTCTGCAAGTTAGAAGCCCAGGAGGTAGCACTGAGTCCTCTGGTTCCCTGGTTACTTGCAGTCAATGTGTCACCAAGTTAATCTCCAGTCACCTAATCTTGACCTCAGCTGCTCTCCCAAACCTCTCCTTCCTACCAGGTCCTCATCTCAGGGACAAGCCCACTGTCTCCCCCTCTGTCACCTCATCCTGGATGCCTCCCTCCCCCTAACAGACCACCAATGTCCGTGGCCTATCCCTCAGCTTCCTCTCCCTTCCCTACTCATCCCCCACCCCAGCCTCCCTCTTAGGCTCCAGGTCTCAGCTTCTCATTCTGCTCCATCTCTACATGGCAGCCAAAGTGATCTTCCTGAAGCCTAAACCTGATCCTTTCCCTCTCTTCCCTGGAAC